>NC_072012.1:34574317-34576817 GCF_027791375.1 Indicator indicator
CATTTTTGTTTAATTTTCCCTCCCTGTTTAGACAATTGGACTGAATCTTATTTTGGCTGTTGTATTTTGGTTTGAGAACTTGGAACTTCTTCCCTAATACAGTAAGTACTATATAGGGCTTTTCCTGTAGAAATGAGCACCTTTATATTTCTTTTATAACTTGATGAAGGCAACTAACCACAAACTGATACATTTGCATATGTGATAATGCTCTACATGAACAAAGAAAAAAAAAACACCCCTATTTACAGCAAAATGTAGTAGTTATTGAGCGATGCCATTAGGGTAATGATAGAAAGAACTGAAATATATGTAACAAGCTCCCTTTTATTTAAGTATGGGTGCTGTCACCATTATCAGGATGCAGCAATTTCAGTGCAGTCAGAAGGTGGCTCTAGTGCTTTAATTTTTCTGCTTTGCCTACCATAAGATCCAAGGAATAGAAATTACTTCTCTGTTTTTAATTTTTTTTTTTTAATTTTATTTCAATTTATCTGATGTTCCAATGGGAATACATCGTTTGATTTTATGTATCAAACAACTTCACTCTCATGGAGATATATACTCTCACAAATTTTCTGCTTTTTAATGGTCAGCTGACTACATGGCAAAGTATAACAACAAAGCAAAACAAAACAAGAATGAACACATTAAAACTGCAGCTGACACCTCCAAAATACTTTACATTAACACACTGAGATGAACATAATCCCTTTCACTGTGACATGAAGAAATCAGAACTTCTCTGCTGAATCAAGTTTGACTCTCTGGCAGCCTGGCAGAACTGGTTATTTGGATTATTCTTTTAGGCTGGAAGTCACTTCAGGTGTATAAAAGCAAATTAATCACCATTTGTTTAGACAAAACGCAGAGGGAACTTAAGGAGAAGAGATGGTCATGCCTGGCCAGATGAGAGAGCCGCTGCTTTCTTGCCTTCCCAGTACTGTGAATGTGCCTCCTGATGGGTCACAGCTATTAAATGCACATCCGCATAGGTTCTCCCCACTGGCTTGTCCCCATTACTGCTTGCTGGTCGTCTTCAGCCTGGCCTGTATTCTGGTTTTGTGTCCCCACTCCTGATTGCCTCCTTCAAGGTGGCCTGGAGAGCTTTCCTGCCTGCTCTCAGTAAGGCAATCCCAGATGTGAGACAGCTGTGACACACCTTCATGCACTAGGGAAAGTTTTACACAACTCTTACACTTTTTTCCCCTCTGACTATCATTATCATTATTGTTCTAATAATGTCCCCCCTAAAAGAGGAGCTAGAAATCCCATATGCAAGATGTGTCCCTGCCTTGACATATTTGCAGTCCTCAGAAAATATTCAAAGTTCTACTGGCATTTAGATTAAATATTTCTTTCAACAGGATGGCTCAAATAGGTCACACAAAATAGGGCCAAAACTTTTGCTATTCTAATTATGGAAATATATTTCTACAAGTCTGGTCTTTTGCCTTTTTATTAAATGCTTATTATTTAAATAGACTGATATGAGATGTACCCGTCTTCAGTGTAACCTGTAATAATTGTCCAGCTTCTTTAAGAGGTCAAAGGAGGTCTTGAATCATCATAAAATGGCTTAGGTTGGTGAAGGAAATAGAGGAGGTCAGATCACCAAAACATCTGCCTTTCTATAGCATGGACAGGAGTATAAGGATATCATCTACCTGCTAATCATATTTTAATAAAAAATATTTTCAGGTAAAACTTCCTCTTATTATTAATAGGTATTTAGTGTAAGTAAGAAATTAACATTGTGGTCCTTAAAAGTTCCTTCTAATTGAGCACAATTAACATTTGTTGATCAAAATAAGTCAAATTTCAAGCTGCTCAGACAAAGATGAAATAGCTTTAAAAAAACTTCATCATAACAGGCCTGATTTATAAAATTTATTACCCAACTAGTGACTTTTTAGAGGTCAGTTACTTGCTAGTTGAGTACATAAAAAAATTATATAGAATTTTGTGATTAACATTGAAAGCTTTGAGAAAGAATATGGAATTCATTAGATATAGTGTGTTGATCTGTTTTAATGTTGTACAGTAGTTTAATTTATTTCATAAACCATGTATCATTTTCCAAGAAAACATTTCTAAAAGTATACTTGCTTTATGTCATAAGGCTGTTTTAATAAAAACATATTGTGCTCTTGGTCTTTTAAATCAATCCAAGTAAAAATACTGTATTTTACAGCATTTGTTTTGTTTTGTTTTTTTTTTTTTTTTTTTGCTCCTGCTTTTCTTTCTTCCCCCACTCCTCCTTTACTTAAGGCTGTTTCTGGCTTTGGCACAGTTTTAAAACATGCCTTTTAAATAAAAAACAGACCAGCAAACAAATAAAGCTTATCAATAATGTTTTTTAAATATCTTCCTCCAGAAAAGTAAAATAAACTAAAATGAAATTTCAAACATTTGACTAACTTAGTTTTGAAATGAACAGTAAGGAATCATTTAAGCCATTGTCAGTCACTCTGTTGCAATAAATATATCTTTGTTTTAG
>NC_072012.1:34579317-34644317 GCF_027791375.1 Indicator indicator
TTTTTTATTTCATCTGTGAGAGGCCTCATAAAATAGTGCAGTTTTTTAAACAGTACCAACTTGTATTTGGCCTAGGAGTGCTTGGAGGTTTTTACACAGCTAGTCATACCACTGCACCTGATGGTTGCACGGCGTTATCATCTCATTATCAATGAGCATCCATCATTGTTTCTTATGTCAAGGAAAGATGGATCTAAGGAATGTGAATCCACTAGCTATATACATTAGATGTATGTTTAAACTATTTTTCATCACTGGTACCAAAGCACATTTGTTTAAAAGAGGTGTTAGCTTAAGAGACAACATACAAAATCACAGAGAGTAAGGCTGCAAAACACCCCGAAAGGTTATAGAGTTTATCATCCTTTTTTGCAATGACAGACAGTATCTAAAATGTCTATGTGTTCATTCCAGCACTTTAGGATAAGTTTAATAAAGGTGTCAGAAGAAGAATCTCAGCATTGTCAGCAGAGTTGTAGCTACTCTATTTCAGTATAGCACGTGTCCTTTATTTACAAGGCAGGTACCTCTACAGTCACATATATGAATTTTCAATACTTTGTTGTCATGTAAAGTGCTTTGGAGTGGAATACTGACAGAACAAAGTACATTTGAATCCTGAGCCCCCTGAAGTAGTGAAACAGCTTTTGTGAACTGCTGTAGGTGAAAGAAACAGCAAATGGAGGAGATTTTCATGGAAAGAATATTAAAAAAAATACAGAAACTTCAGAAGTCACTGAAAGGTCAACCAGTCCCACTTTTCAACTAATGGCAAGACAAATGAAGATGTAAAGAGGAGAAAAATAAATGGGATGGTGGTTTGGAATCCAGACAGATATCAACGATCTCAAAGCTTAACTTAAGTTGAACATACAAAACTGAACAGATGCTCTATCAGAGGAACAGTAGGTTGGGTTGTTTATATGCTGTTACACACATGTAAGTTGTCCATACCTCTCTAGGGAATCCTAAAAGGTGGCTCTGTCTTCTAGAGGTGACAGTCTGAAGTAATTACCTTTCGGAGTGATTCCCATTTTATAGCTGGGAAAACTGCACCATAAGACCTGGTTTTGATGTCATTGCCTACAAGTAGAAATGTGGGAATACAGAGCAGCCCAGCTTTTCCCCCATCAACAGTATCCATCACACAAGCTGTACAGGGAGATACAGCATATTATCTTGCCCAAGAAAATGTAATTAATATCAGAAAAAAATAGTCTTTCCTTTATGCAAGAGAGGTCTCTCATGGTTTATGCTTCATCTGAAGAGAAGGAATTACATCGTCTAAGAGAGGATTTGGCAAGCAGAGGAAGTGAAAAAATGCATCTATCCTTTCCCCACAGCAAAAATCACAAAAAAAGAAATAAAATCTTACTCTCTCCCTCCTTAATTTCCAATGTGTAAAGGTACAGCACTACAAGGAGAAGAGCCCAAACTGCTGAATGGGGAATAGGGATAAAAGGTGAATATAAAGTAGCTTCATGTGCTATGCTGGTCATTTGAGACCAATAATATTTAATTGTTGGTATGCAACAGGGAGGAAGGAAGCTAACAGTGATGACAGAGGATTTTTGCAGGGAAATCTTGAATGAATATCTTGCTTCCAGGTTACTACTGCCAACCACATGAAAGCCAGGAAATGAGTTTAGAGAGTGTCTTCTCTTTCCCAGCACTAAAACCAAGGAAATGTGATTGCAACTGTGTAAGCAACTGAAATAATAAAATAAATATTAGGACTGGAAACCAGCTTACTTCTGTGTTTAAAACTAAGAGTTCCAGTGCTTTGCCTGACCCACCTCACTGCTTCACACTGGCTAGCAGAAGAGGGAAAAAATGCAAAACAAAGGTGAAAGAATAACGTGGAGAGAATAGGATAATAGAAAGGGAGAACAAGGTGGAGTACTAACAATGGAGTAAGAAGGAAATGGAAGAGAAACATGTTGAGTTTGAAAAAGAGGATCCTGTTTAATATCTTTATTGATGGTGACACTGGAACTGTTTGTCCAGGGAGGTGGTAGAAGCCTCATCCCTGGAGGTTTTTAAGGCCAGGCTGGATGTGGCTCTGGGCAACCTGATCTAGTGTGAGGTGTCCCTGCCCATGGCAGGGGCCTTGGAACTAGATGATCCTTGAGGTCCCTTCCAACCCTAACAATTCTATGATTCTATGATTGAAAGGGAAAACAAAGTGGAGGACTAACAAGGGAGTAAGGAGGAAATGGAAGAGAAATACACTGAGTTTGAAAAAGAGGATCGTATTTAATATCTCCCCAATTTAAGAAGGACATTGAGATACTTGAATATGTCCAGAGAAGGGCAACAAGGCTGGTGAGAGGTCTCAAGCACAAGCCCTATGAGGAAGAGGTTGAGGGAGCTGGGATTGTTTAGCCTGGAGAAGAGGAGGCTCAGGGGAGACCTTACTGCTCTCTACAACTACCTGAAAGGAGGTTGCAGATAGGTGGGGATTGGTCTCTTCTCCCAGACAACCAGAACCAGAACAAGAGGACACAGTCTCAAGCTGTGCCAGGTGAAGTTTAGGCTCGAGGTGAGGAGAAAGTTCTTCACAGAAAGAGTAATTGCCCAGTGGAATGTGCTGCCCAGGGAGGTGGTGGACTCACCATCCCTGGAGGTGTTCAAAAAAAGATTGGCTGTGGCACTTGGAGCCATGGTTTAGTTGTCAGAAGGTGTTAGATATTAGGTAACAGGTTGGACTTGATGGTCTCTGGGGTCTTTTCCAACCTGGTTGATTCTGTGATTGAAAGGATTAAGAGTAAAAAAAGAAGGTAAGAAATGAAAAATTAATTATAATACATGACAACATAGGATTTTCCACATTGGACCACACCATTAGTCTTTCAAGTTGTGTATCTTGACTGTAGTGGTGGACTGAGAGATTAAAGAAGAATGAACAAAACAATACTAGTGCATCTATCCAACCAAGCGAAGGAGAGAATGATTTCCCTGGCCCTGTAGTAATCAGTTTCCATCCCAAAGCTCAAGACTGGGTTAATATTAAGAAACATTATTAATGGCCATAGAACTATATGGGTTTTTTTGTTTGATTTTAAATCAACCCAGTCATGTTACTTGGCTAGATAAGCTCCTGTATCAGTGAATATATTGATCTAACTATCCTACTAGTTGACCTAAGTAGTCCTTCTTCTCCTGAGAGTGTAATTACAGAAAGATTGAGCATTTTGTATGTTTTGGTATGTACCACAACAGAAAGGTTTTATGTCCATTTCCCTATTTCCCTGTTTTTTCTTACACCGATAGTTCTAATTTTCTTTATTAATGGATCAGCATCAGCTTAAATTTCCTCTTTTGAAAATAAAATCCTCGTGCATTCTGTCTGGATGTGTAACTCTGTTTTGAGGTCTGCCTGATCATGATCCCCAGCCTAGGATGATGCTTTATAGTTTTCTTTCTGAGCAGTCATCTGAAGAGAACACATATAACTCAGAATGGGTTAATGTGACCATTCCCAAAATTACTTCTCTGATGATTCCTGGTGAAGGGTGGAGAATGAAGACAAAACATGGGACCAAGTGTCCCTAGTCAAAAAAGCAACCAAGTGGTTTGAAAGCTACTTTTTACTCTAGTCAAAATTTTCCACCTAGGCAGTATCAATATGAATTTGTTACTAAGTGAGCACAGGAACAGAAGCTTATGTGAGATGCTCAAAATGGAAAAAAAAAATTATGTCTCCAGGAAAGCAAATATAATGCAGCCTGAAAATTCATAAACGTTGTTACCAGGTAGAAGTATGGCAAACTGTTGCAAGTCATTTTCTCCCCAAAAACCACTAAGATGACCTTCCCTGAGTATTGTTTTCGTTCCTTTCTTTGCTATCAGTTATTAAAGAAATGTCTTTTCAGGAGTAGACAAGTTTTTTGCTTTAAAACAATGACATACCACCTATGTCATTTCCTAATTGATTTTATTGCACTCTATTCATATCACAGAGACCAAAATAACTGCTCCTCTTGCCAGTCTTTTCCATGAGACCATGAAAATGAGTGCCAATGTCTTTAAAGTGTGGCTGCATTACTATACTAGTGCAGAAACACAGTTTCTCAAATTCTCTGAAAATCAATGAATGACAACAAAATGCAAAATTGGAATAAAAAGTAACCCTCTGCTTGATATTTTTTATAATATCTGAAGCAAAACTAAGAATTATGTTTGAATGTATTTATTTTTTTACATCTGAAGTCCAAAGTGAACACAGTATCATCAAATTCATGCATGCTCAGTTCTCCCATTCTGGCTGTACCTGGTTTGTTTCAGTACTTGGGGTACCATGTGAGATAGCACTGGATTTGTTCTTATGGAAAAGGCACCTTTTACCTTTATGCTCACTTGCTTGACATCAGAAAAGCAGCTTCGTGTCACAGGTATGGTTTTGTAACAAGAAGATATACAGAGAGAGAAAGAAGGAGAGTGTAAGTGAAAGATGGAATGAGTCAGGGAAAGAAAGAGAGGAAATTGCAGTAATGTCTCTATAATACTTTAGCAAAATATTCTGGCTTCTTAAATGTTCTATAGCTTTGGTTTTATGAAAGCAGAGAGAGAAAAAAAAAAAAAAAGAAGGAAAAGGCACTTATGAATAGTAAAAAGCATACTTTTGCCAGAAAACATAATTTCTACTTTTTCACTTTAAAGCTGGATACTCTCTGAACAAGAATTTTGTGAACTAGGCCGAAAACTTTTTATTTTTCAGGCTCAAAACAGAAATGTCTTTTAAGATTTATGGGTTTGGATGTCTTTTAAAGTGTAAATTATGTTTTTGTTAATATCAAAATGTCAGCCCCAGGTACTTTTCTAAAAGATGGGATTGCAGCAAATAATGCACAAACTTCCCACACTGGGTTGTCAGAAGGGCTTCATGCCATCTTACAACACTTTTGCTGTTTCTGCCCTGACCCTCCTTCAAAGCAAGAGCTGACAATCCTGCTAAATCATGTGGTAAGTCAGTGATGTGGGAAAATGTCTGCTTGTGATTACAATAAATCTCTAAACTCTCTTTCATTTTATGTGACCTATTCAAGGTTCAAATTTAGAATCACAATGTGTTGAAGATGGAGGAGAGAAGTGTGGAGTTAGCCTGACACATGGAACAGGGGTTGACTCAAGGGATGTATCTTCCCTTGGAGTTTTTTTGCTGGGGGTAGCAGGGAAATGGAAACATCACTTTGAATCAAGGGCTTCAAGGAAGTCCACTGGAAGAAGTTGAACTTAAGAGGAAATCCAGAGTGCCTTGAGCACCTGTTTGATCAGCAATTGTCATTTGAAGTATGCCTCCAGAATTTGCTTCTGATAGTGCTGAAAGTTGCAATCATCATCTCTTCCCCAAAGGAGTTTTTGCCTTGGAAGTCTTCTGATTTTCTGATTTTATCTTAATTCCCATGCCTAGTGTATATAAGCAAATTAAACAAATTCAAGTTCTCTGAATTTTCTTTGTTAAAAGATTTGCTTAGATAACTTTTTCATTAAATCATTAAGGTTTCAGTTATTGATATATACTTAGTTAAGGTCAAGAGCTGTCCATATTGCTGTGAAAGAGTGCCAGATATTACATAGTTTGAATTTTCTATATTAATTGCAGTCAAAACTTCTCAACCATGTTCCTTCTCTCAGCTATTTTAAGCCAAGATGCTCTATCTGCAGAACCCTAGAAATCTGAAACTACATGGCATGGGTCATGGAGGCAGACACAGTCAAAAGTACATCTGTTGTCAGCTAGCAATGACTAAAGACCAGAGGTAAGGTTTCAAGCCAACATAGAAGCATCAGTCTAAGCAGACTGGGAGTTTGGGTATGATGGACAGGCAGATGGATACAGACAGGGCAGCTGTGTAGGATGTGGGGACCCATCTTCTCGGTACAATGAAGCCTCTGTACAGTCAACACAGATAGACTGATGTGTGGGAATTAAAGGACCATCTAGATGATAGTGAACACATCAGTCACTAAGCAGGTCCTCAGAGAAGAGGAATGAATTTCTCAGCAGGACACAAGTGAAAGAAAGCTTTCCTTATCTCCCCCATGCTAAGCTGTAGTTTGTGTTTCTTTGGCTTTTGGAGAATAAAAGGTGCCTCACATACTGTGCTACCTTTCTTTCCAGTTTATGTGCATTGCAAATATTTTTTTAATTCAGTTGCAGGTCTGATCAGAAAGTGAAGGGTGTGTTTTGTTTTTAAATCTAGAAGCTACATGCTATAAAACATAAAATACAGCACCACACGGAGCCCAGCTGCCACATAGAAAGCTGATCTCTCAAAAAGTCTCTGGCCTGAAAGAAAAAAATAGTTTAGACCTTTTTATGGGATTTCTCTGACTAAAGCCTACCTTCAAATCCCACTTAGTACATTTACATGCACCAAATTTTCATTACATAATAAAAAATCCATGTGTACGAACACAAAGAAACAGGTTCCCCAGGGAGGCTGTGGAGTCTCCCTCTCTGGAGATATTCAAGACCCGCCTAGATGAGTTCCTGTGTGATCTGAGTGATTCTGCTTTGGCAGGGGGGTTGGATTAGATGATCTATTGAGGTCCCTTCCAGCCCCTGACATTCTGTGATTCTATGATTCTGTGAAACTAAAATCAGATGGTTGATGGACTGTAGGGAACTGTGATTATTCAATTCCCTGCAGGTATCTTTCCAGATTGTCATGTCCAGCTGCAGATTTTGGAAACCTGTAGCCATTTCATCATCCTCAAACAATTCTTTGTATTTGACAAAATTGCCTTTTCTTCTGCAACAACAAAAAGGTTTTTGTTTGTTTGTTTGTTTGTTTGTTTGTTTTTAACTGGATAGATCAAAAAGACTGATACAATTTATAAACATCACTGCATTTCAATGAAAGATGTTGTTATTTTTCTGAAGTAATGAAGAAGACACTTATCCTTACTGATCTTCCCGCTTACAGTAGTATCTAATTAAAATCAGTATTATAATTATACTGATTCCTTTTCCACATACCATTGCTGGAAATTGTCACAGCCACACACAAGGCATTTCTGGATGTGTGTTAGACTGGATGTATGAATATGACATAAAATACAGGGAAAGCAGAATATGCAAATGGCCAAGTGATGCACAAAAATAATACCCAGCTCCAAGCCTGCAAAGACAAAAACAGAACCAGCATCTGGAGCTGCCTTAACTGGGGGAACAGGGCTGGAGATCTCAAGAGGCAAGAGGGAGAGAAGAGTTTTGGGAGGAGTCTGACACAGAATTATTTAACCTCATCCTACAGCTGAGGAAGCCAGTTCTGCATCGACAAGGTACCAAAAGGCAAAGGAGTGACAAGATGGCTTAAAATATCCCAGGCATCAATCTTTCTTGTTAATGTAGGTCACTGGATAATGTCTTTTGCAGCAGATGTGAAGGCATCAAATCTCACAAGTCTAAAAATCACCCAATCTGTACAAATACTATACTATAGAAACTAAGCTGCTATCAGAGTGTCTTACTACAAAGGGCATTGTGATATGTTCTTTTTCTGAAATAGAGAGTTTCCGCATCTCAGTGCATTTTTGAGAACCTGACACCAGTGATGGGGAAGGCTAACAGCACCAAGGTAATTCTGTGTCTCACAACATTTTCCATTGGTCCTCATATTCACTAACAGGTAAAGTGCTGCTTGGGAATATGCTAGGTCTGCCCCTGAACACAGAGATTCAGGCAAGCAGTGCTCTTTGCAAAGTGGTGTAACCGCTTAAAGGACTGCCTTGAAATATTGGGTGATTCTTTTGCTTCTATCCTATGAAATGAAGTCCAGAGGCTTGGCTCACACTGTCCTGCAGTGAGGAAACCTCGGTGCTTATTCCCAGTTCTGACCAGGTCTCATCCTCTTGAAAATTTCAAACACAGTAAGAATCAAAAATTAAAATTTCCATAATTTCTATCTACAATAAGCATTGTCCACCTCTGAAGCTCCCTGTTTGCAATAACTTGACACAAATATGAAGCAACAGCAATGATTCACTTCAAGCTTACAGTAACAGAGTAAAACTTTCCTTATAGCACTTATTTCCCTTGTCTAAAACCACTGATTTGCTGCCAAAATGTTCCCAGTACCCAGTGTATGAGATCTTGATGTGCAGACTGTGATGAAGGAAACAGTCAGGGATTTGGCTAAAAAAGGAGAAGTTCTAGAACTTGTCTCACTAAGACTCAGGGTAAAGGATAACTGGTGAAGCTGTCTTAATGGGACTATCAAAATATCTCTGACAAAATCTTCTTCAAAAGGCTGTTAACAAAACTAAGCAGTCATTGGTAAAATTTACAACTTTGTCATTCATTAGAAAGAAAAAGACATAGAATAAAGCAAAAATAATATATCATATTGCAGCATCACAGGAAGCTGATGTTTAGTATCTCAGGTTCCCTGTTTGGCAAATGATGTTGACAGTCTTAGCAGCAGTACAAACAGGAGGTGAATACTAGTATAATCAAACAACAGATATCAATTTCTCATCCTAATAAATATCCCACATTTAAATAAACATGCACACATTTTTTATTCATGTTTACATGTAGGGTAAGACAGACCCCACTTGCTGACCTCCATCAGCAGAAAAAACTAAGCCTTTTAATTTACATGTAGAGATTTGATTTAGGTTCAGTAAACAAAACTGTAAATTAGGAAGACTGAAAACCACACTGTTCTATCTACTGAATGTACCCAGGGCCTTAAAAAAAGACACTATTTCCACAATCAGTCAACAAAGAACCTTGTTTTCCTGGAACAAAATAACGCTATGTGCCATTTCATGAAACTTAATTAAAACCTTAAACTCCTGTCACAAGTCCTTCTCACATAAGGAGAAGGACCTTGTATTATAGTCCTTAGAGTTCCTGTATGGCATATCTTATATACAACCAAATGCAGTAGGTAGTGAAGGTTCTCAGTATTAGGCAAGAGCACACCTCTAACCCTTTCGTTGCTAATAATGACATTTTCTTCAGAAATATGCTACATCTATACATCCTTCTAGTGAGAAAATCTAGCAGCCACTCTGGGAGAAACTGTAAGACAATTGCAAGGGCCTCAACAGCTCTGAGGCAGTGAAAGTCCTTCACAAAACTAACTATTCAGGAGCAAATCCTATCACCTCTCCACCTCCCCCTCATCACTGCCTCACACACACATGCAGCAATCAATTGGCCCCCAGCTGGCAGGCACACTATTTTTTCTATTTAACAACCTCCAGGGTGGTCTTTTTCACTAATCCCCCAGGCTGTACACAGAGCTGGAGCAGCTTCTCTAGTCAGCTATTGGGCAGTACATCAAATGGCCTAGCAATGCTTGTTGGCAAAGTGTCACTACTTTCTGCATTTTCTTCATAGCCTCCTCCCAAACACACCTTTACACCTACATGTCACACATTTGTTGCTTAATCTTTCTAAGAGTAAAATGACAATTAAAGGATGAATCAGGACACTGAATATAACATTTAACTATATCATTTCTTTACTATTAGGCTCAGAAGCATGTTTAACTTGTTTAAAACATTGCTGCTAAGGATTCTCCCAAGTTAGGATGCCCATTCCCTGTGGTCCAGCCCAAGCTGTCTAAAGTAAGTTTCACACTTCAGTGAAAGACAAAATGATCTTTTGAAAACACAGTGAAATATTCCTTTTTGTGATTTCATTTGTCTTTAGTCCTTCTACCATGGACTTCTAATTGTTGTTGCTAAATCCCATATGTGCACAGTATGTATTTCTAACACCCTGGGGTTTTTGGATGTATATTTATGGGCATTAGTTCCCATGTTATTTATAGATACCTGGTCAGCTTATAACTTCTGTAATGTTTGGGTATGCTACCCAAACTCCTCTGAGAAACAGAGGACAAGTCCTGTACCTGAAAATCTGCATTTCTAGCTCAAGCATTGGGAAGGAAATGCACGAAGGAAGGCAGAATACCCTATTTTAACTCTGGAAGCTTCTGGTACAAACCAAAGTAGAAAATTGAGATGATACAAAACATAACCATTTTTAAATGAAGTGATTTGAAATATTCCAATACACCATTAGAAAAGTGAGTCCATAAATGCTTCCAATTAACTCTGCTATGAGTGCCAAGTAAACTGTCTCATACTGTGGAAGCAGGTTGATAGTATGGCATGGGCTAATTTCTTCTGCTGCTCAGACTAAATATTCTGTATTTCTGTGTGACTACTGCTCCTCCCTCATACCTGAATCAACTATTTTGGTAGTAGTTTATGTGTTACTAAATATGAGGTTTGAAGGAAGACATTACAGGACAAAAAGTTGCTTTGGTACTGTGGTCTGCTACCACTTCTCCTAGGTGTGATGGATTTGGTGCAAGTTATGTGCATACAACACGATGGAATCATAGAGTGGTTTGGGTTAGAAAAAGACCTTAAAGATCACATAGTTCCAGCCTGTCATAGGCAGGGGCTTTTTCTGCTAGATCTGGCCTTGAACGTTGTTGGGGGAAAAACATACACAACTTCTCTGGATAACCTGCTCCAGAGTCTTGCCACCCTCACAGTAAAGAATTTCTTACCTATATCTAATCTGCTCTCTTAGTTTAAAACCATTACCATTCATTCTATCACTACACTCCCCAAAGAAGAGTCTCTCTCCATCTTTCCTACAGGCCCCCTTTAAGTGCAGGAAGCTGATCTAAGGTGTCCCCTGAGCACTCTCTTCCCTAGCCTAAACAACCTGAACTCTCTCAGTCTATCCTTATAGAGGAGGTGCTCCAATGTCCTGATCATCATCCTCCTCTGGACCGACATGACATATGTATATGTCTTTCTTATGCTGGGGGCCCCAGAGCTGAACACAGGTGGGGTCTCATGAAAGTGGAGTAGACCTGCTGGTCATGCTTCGCTTGATGCAGCCCAAGACGTGATTTGCTTTCTGTGCTGCAAGTGCACATTGGTGGCTAATATTCAGTTTTTCATCCACCAACACCCCCAAGTCCTCCTGTGCAGGGCTGCTCTTAGTCCACTTATCAACCAGCCTATATCTCTGCCAATGTGTAAGGCAAGCTTCTGTATTTTCCTTTGAATCATAACTTCACTGATGGTCAGAGTTCCCCTTTCTTCTCGCGGTTAATTGGAGAGTAACTCCTAGTTTGTGTCTTCTGCTGTCCTTGTGCTTTTTTGCTTTGATTTCTTCTTCACGCTACCTCGTTACATATTTTTGTGGGGGATTTTTTTGTTTGTTTGGGGTTTTTTGTTTGGTTGGTTGTTTGGTTGTTTGGTTGGTTGTTTTGGTTTTTTTTGTGTGTGTCAGAATTAAACTTTTTGTCACCCTGGGAACTTTTTATAGTACTCAACTCTTTAGAAAGATGAAAAGGAGGCCTTCAATACTATTCCAAAAGAGAAAATATTATGATTCTCAGAGGAAGAATCGCTATTGTGTTCAGGAGCAACAGGCTCCAGAAGCTCATCAACATGCTAAGTTCCATGTGAAAACAAAAGATGAGTCTGCTTTGGACAGGGAAACCTCCTTTATCTCCTTGGAGACAGCGCGGCTGGAGTCAACTCAGCACACACAGAGGGATCCCTTTTGGCAATAATGCAAAGTGTACCTTCCTCTTCCTGAATAAGGGCTCTCTTTATGGGACTTGAGCGAAGGCACAAAACTGACCTTTAAATGCTGGATATATTCACCAGGACAACTTCTCACAGAGTAACTTCAGTGCTACTTGACATTAGCATCCAGCAGGTTCAGTGCTAACTCAGAGAGACACTGTCCCCAAGCAGAACTCCCATTGATCCTCCACCCTCAGATCTGGAAACAGTGGGCTACTTTCTCAGATAGTTAAGCCAATATAGCTCAGTTACTTTATATCATTTTATGCATGCTGTGTTCCTGGCCCATTTTTTGAGCTTTATGCCCTAATCACTTGTGTAAGCAGTGTCAGAATTTGGTCCTAGGAACAAATAATATCTTTTGAAAATAGATTCCTGGAAGATGAGGTGGAAATGTTTGATGCTGGTAAACCTTACAAAAGGATTTAAGTTAGCTAAGCTGATTGGAAGGAAAACCAGTTAAAACCCTGATAGTAACATCAATGCATAAAACAGAGCGCTCCTAAAATAAAATTAAATTAGGTCAGAAGTTTTCAAATTAATACTTTCATTCACTCTGTCTGCTGGAATAGGTTTTGTGGAATCACTCATCATTTTAATGCCCTTAATTCATCCAGTTTAAGAACCAAATATTACATAAATTATTATCAAAGTTTTCTTGTACCACTTATCTTATTTTTAACAACTTAAGAACTATTACCAAATATATACACCATACACGTTAAAATGTGCAGAGACCACAGAACATTTAGATTAATACTAATGAGATAATCCACCTGCCTATTTCATTGCACAACAGCTGCACAGATTTAAAAGGTTTCAATTAAAGTTTATTCAGTGCATAGATAATTGATCCAATGTGGAGAATGATGTCACTGGTAGGTTAAAAAATATATTTTACCTTTTAAAATAAAATTGCTCCATTAGAAAAACTGGAAACATAAACCTGACACATAAATTATTGTAGAAACTTTGTTTTATAGAGCAACAAAAAGAGAAAAATGAAATAAAATTACAGCAAATACAACATGCAGATTTCTGTTATTTCCTCTTGAAAACAGGCAATAGAAATCTAACAAGGCATTTCTGTTGCTCTCCATCCATATGGGAAGTCCAATTAGTCTTTGGTATTTCACTGTATTCTTAATTTTGTCTCCCTACCCTCCACAGCAATGAAACATCACTGGTTTCGTATTTTAATTACTAACTTTAGATGACACCAAACTTATGTAAGGTGCTTTCTTAACAAATAAGGAGGAATAAAACTCTAAATATCTGTCCTGCCCACCATCTGCCTAGGGCACTGCAACAGTTGCTCTGGGAACCATGGGTGGAACAGGAGGACATACTCAGGTCTCTGCTCCAGGCTACTGAAGACAAAAACACAGCTTCTTTCAAAAATTTTATCTCTCCATATTTATCATAGTGGATTGCAAAACACATTGCTTAATTTCTTCATGCAACATAGTTTTATTTCTAACATTGCTAGTGGCAGTCACTAATCTATTCTACCCACTCAATGTCAAGATGATACAAACACTGGTGTATTAGAGAGAAAGAAGGACAAAAGATAATAATCATCTCTCCACTAAGGCGTTAACGTAGTTCCCATCCAAGCCACAACATAGTTCTGACTTGGTATTGATATAGTAACTTTAATCTGAGACCATCAAGGTGAATTGCTTTGAAAGGGGCTTTAACCCATATGTACCATCAATAATGTGTTTCTCCACTGCAAAGAAAACTTTAAATAAATTTCTTCTCACTATCATGTGGTATGCTCACCAGTGTGATGGAGCTTTTTTCTCCCTTCTTACTTCAGCGTTCTGTATCCTTCTGACCGTGTGAGGGCTGACGTGGCGATGCGACAGTTGGGATACAATTAAAACACCTGAGGTGTTTTGCACCAAAGCCAGATGTCCACAGTCCTCACTTCTGCCAAAGTTAGCATGTTCTGCAGGACAACTAGTGCACTCCAAAGTCATGGGAACCTTGGACCCTGTTTCTTGAGTCTCTTGCCCAATACATTTCAAATGAAGTTGGAAACAAATTTTATCAAACTGGACTAATCATTAGGTAATTAGATAATACAGTTTAATTGTTACAGTATGATACTTTACAATAGATAATTTACCTGCCTGCCACTTAATCTTCAAAACTTACTAAACCAGCTAAACAGTACTTAGAAAAGTAGTCCTACTAAACCAGGGCATTTCTCTTATCTGTGTCTGTCTGTGTATGTGTTAGACCACTTTCTGGCAAGTGAAACAGAGTAAGCAGCCATGTCAACTGCATGTCTACACCGTGTGAAGAGGTGAAGATACATATAAGGTATATCAAACACCAAAGAGTTAAAGCAAATATCACTGAGATTTCTTGACTTTGCAAAGTCTAGTGTAATTCAAGTTCCTATAAATTTATTTCAGATGGCAGATATACACACATATTGATACACATACACATGGTACAGTTCATTATTCTTGACTGCTAGGGTTTATGACTATTAACACTGTGAATTTTTACATTAGTCATCACTGCTTACTCCAAGTGCTAATAGTATATTTCCGTGGAGTTTGTGTGTGCTGCAATGTAAATTCTGACATTGCTAGTGTCAGTCACTAATCTACCTCATTCAGTTCATGTCAAGATGATACTTCAAAATTCTCAACTGTCATCCCTGCTTTAAATAGATCTACATTTTTCTCAACTTTACAATTAAATATACATATATATACATATTGTTGGATCCACATCAAGTTCCCCTTTTCCCCTTTTACACTATGACCACCTCAGCTTTTCCAAAGCAATTACTAGCTGAGGTGTTTTTTTGCTTTGTTTTTTGTTGGTTTGTTTTTTGGGTTTTGTTTGTTTGTTTTTGTTGGTGGTGGTTTGGTCTGTTTTTAAAAGAATACTAGAAAACAAAACCAAAAAAAACTGAAAAAATTCAGACATGGTTCAATTTGTTTCTAAGTCCAGACTTTTTCCTCCAAAACATAAAAAGCTTATTTTATCTTCCTGAACTGTCTGTTCTATGTGTCTCATAGCACAGGCTTGTAGCATTTCCAAATGGATGTTTAAAAAATGCTTACAAATACAACAGGCCAACTAGGGTGTTTAAATTAACTGATATTACAATGGTTTTGAGTACAACTTTAAAGAAAAATCTAAGCTTGCTACAATTTAATCCTCTCCTTTTGCTGGAGTTACCCCTCCATGTTACCAATTCTGTGCTTTAGTTCTGTGCTACATAAAGCCCAAACTATGTTTATACTTCACAAATGATGTTGTATTTTTGTTGTAGCTCTCCTGATGACATCTTTGTTGTTGCTTTACCTAAGTTCATCATTCCATCTGGCTCTTCTGTGCTTTAACATACACTTCTTTCTCTTGCCATTGTCTGGCCAGTGGTAGTACATTGTGCTGGTGGGTGTGTGGGAGTGTTTCAGCTGATGTTGTAAATAAGAGGATCCTCTTATTCATATATCTATCTGGGCCTCCACAGTGAGAGTTTGCAGTTGCAGGTCTGACAGCTAAAAACAGCAAGGTGCCTTCATGTAAGGGACCCCAAGTCCTTGTGCTTCTCAGCTTGTCTGAGCAAGCCCAGCTATAAACTGGCTTGTGTTTGGATCAACAGGGAACACAAACTGGCACAGGTTCTGTTGGGTTTTCCTTTAGCCTAACAGGTGCTAAGGACCCTTGAAAAGGGAAAAGCCATAAAGGTGTCTAGCAAGAACAGATGAAGTACTGGACCTTTAAAAGTGACATAATATGGATGGTATATACATATACATTTCTGGTGAACCTGAGTTCCCAACCATACTATCTGCATAAAAATATCATCCAAAAAAAGTGTATTAAGGTTTCTTACCCTTTGCAGTTCTTAAAGGCAAGTTGCTGTAATACAAAAAGCATGGAAAACTAAGAATTCTAACAAACTTTTGAACTGCAGAAATGTGATAAAATACCTTCCTCCTTGTTTCTTCTTGTTTGACTTTTAAAAAATTTATTTATTTTAATTTTTTTCCAATTCACATTCAGCTAGGGCTTACTTCTCTGCAGGACTAGAACCTTGTATATTTCAAAGAAATGATATTTTGAAATAGAGAAGCTATAAATAATGGACAATTTACTGCTGCAGCTGTACAATATAGCTACTATCACTCAATTTTAACAGCAAAAGAAGTTGCATTGACACAGACACAAACAGACTTAAACATGCAAATATCTGTGGTGCACACAAAACAGATGTGGTTGAATCCATTCCAATTATTTCATTGATTACGTACATGTTTTTCTGCATTGTATGAACTTACACATGTATGAGAACTTCAAAGAAATGCATTCAGTGCCTAGCAGGATTTTTAAAATAATATAGCCTTTGAAAATACCATTGGGAGCCTATCTACATTTTAAAATGCCTAGATATCCTTTAAAACCTGGCCCTCTGCAATCATGATTTTGTCCTCATATGAGAGTCTGAAACACGGCATTTGAATCTTCCTCCAAATTTGCGTGCCTTTCTGACATACATGCTTAATGAAATAAACATAAAGAGAAAGGGAAGACCAGTTTTATTTTCATACTGATTTAGAGAAGAATGCATTAAAACATGCATGTTTCTGTACAAAAAAAAAAGTAATGTACTGTTCTTCCTTTTTGCTTATTTTGTATAAGTAAAAAGATGTTATGATAAGAAAGAACAATCAGAGAAGTAAATGCCTATTTACAACTGACTAAGCAATATCACAGGTGAAGTTTTAGGGAGAGCACTAATTCTGTTCTAGTTAGCATAAGAAATAAAAAAACCCCACACTTTGTATATTTATTAATTGCATTACTTAAATCCGTGGGATCCCTGAAAATAGTTTGGTTTTACATGGTGTAACTCAGAACAGGATTTAATCCATAACGCTAATTTAACCTTATGGATGAGCATACACACACAGGCACAACTAATAATCAGGAAATCAAGAAGCCGTATTTCCCATGGCAAACATAGCTCCTCTAGATTGCAGAGATGTAGATTATACGAAAGATTAAATTGTAACAGTAATAGGAAATACTACCTATGTACATGGAGGTCAAATTTTAATTCCTGTGAGAACCATAACCTTGAATTTTCTGACTTACGCATTTAAATTTTCAGATCTAATGTTGATTTTCATGTTGAACATAATTAAGTTTTTGAAATTAAGTTTTTTGAAATGCCATTTCCATACTACTGAGTTCACCTCTTAATAAAGTATGCTTTTGAAGTAACAGTGTTTAGTATGATAGCTCTGGCACACCTCTGATTAGTTGAGCTGCTGCCTGGGAGTTATACACACACCCCTTGATACCTAAAAATCTGTTCTGCTTTGAGGTAGGACTAGATCATCACTACTCATTCCTCTCATGAGCAAACAAATCTAATGACAGTGTTATGGATTCAGGAAAGGTTTCAGATGCAAACGTGGTAGGCTACACAGAGAAGACATACATACATCCTTTATTTAGAATGACAAAAAAACTTAAACATATCTTTCAGTACTGTCTCATATAAACACAGCACATCACTAGCCTGGGCAGCAAGTTATTTAAAGCTATTATTTAGTACCATAATAAGTAGCAATTTAAATACAAGGTAAAATCATTACATTGTCTTGTTTACTGCCGATGTTAATGTCAAGCTGACGTGTAATGCTCCAAAAAAAGGCAGCCCTATGATTTGTTATCATTAAACTGTCAGTTCTGTCATGTGTTAGGCATAGATTCATACTACACTTCTTTCAGCATATCACTTTATTTTCTATCAGTCAAAAACCGAAGCGTTTTAATTGTGTCTCTGCTATTTTTCTATTAACTGTTTCATGCATTTTTTTCTCTGGCCTTTTAATTGCAGTTTAATAGTGGTCATTAACACATTAAGGGGTGTTAGAAGAACATTTGAAGTCCTCTTGACTTCTACCAAAGTTGACACTTCAATGCTAGAGTAATTTCAGCTATTCATTTATTTAATAGTGACCTATGCAAATGTGGAACCATGTCATTTTACAAATTGACTGTAATAATTAACTAGAAAGGCAGAGTAAAATGAAACAGGTTATAATTAGAATAAAACTGCTACAGTATTACGTCAGCTAGAATAAAATAATCTCAAATGATTAAATTGGTTTCAATTATTAAGAATCAGTTTAATGTACCCACTGTTCTGATTTTTTACATTTCTCTTTTTTGTGTGCATTAGATGTCACCTCATACAATTTATGCATTTTATTCATCTTGGTAAAACAGGCATTACAAAAGTTTAATTAAGTAGTAAAAGACTTCATATTATTCTGTTGAATTCTAAATTAGTTGCAGAAAGAAATGATAGTGCATAGTACATACCATTCATACACATTTCAATTAGATGCATCTATTGTTAGCTAATATTTCTCTACTCCAGTGTGTAGATAGAGGTAGAGATATAGAGGAATATGTAGGTATACACGTAGAAATAACGGTGCTGGTTCTCACAGCACATTTTAACTCACATAAACAATATCATTTCCAGCTATATTATTTAGATCATTATCTTCAGGGCACTCAAGTCACTGTTCATGTTAAATATGGCATTTAAAAATCATATTTTCCTTAAAACTTTCACCTTACTCATTCGTTAATTTTGTAAATTGCGCATATGTAGACTAATAAGTAGATAGGTGTGTCTGCATGTGTGCTTGTAGATACACACAAGCCTACATGAGAGACATATTTGATAATAGGCAGTAATACAAAGTAATATGTTGAAAAATAAAATATTTGATCCTGCTTTTTGACAAGTCTGTTCTCTTTGCCTCTACTTGCTATCTGCTTGCCATTTGTAAACTCATCTTTGAGCATGCTTCAAACTGATGCTATACAAATGGGCAGAGGAATGGTCAAAGTTCTGCTTTAAAGCTGTTAAATGTAAGATTCATTGACTTTCTTTTTTCTGTTTATATTGTTTAAAATTATTTTTAATTTAGATTAGACCTTTTTTATTTGAATGAATGTTACAGTATCAGTCAATGGACTGGTCAAGACAGGAGGTGTGCAAAGGACTTTGGTCTTTAACATTTCAGTTCAATGTATAGAAGCTTGTTTGTTTCCAAATGATGTCTCAGGAGAGGAAAATACCTGTAACAAATTCTCAAACAAGAACAAATGATTTCTCAACAGCCAACAAATATAACCTCCAATATTTTTTATTCCTTCTCTTGTCCACATATGTGGTAGTTTTAGGCTGTCCCTAGAAAATTTCCCACAAATCTTGACCAGAAAGTGATAGAATGTAAATAAATCACCACTGGATGTAAAAAGGAAAATAATGATAAGGTCTAAAATAATCTCATTGGACTGATCTAACATAAAGCTAGATTTGTAAACTAAGTCACTCTCTTTTTGCTTCCTTCACTATACCTGGTGATTCTGCTAGCTTTGCTGACCTTGGCTGTGTTCCTTTGTTGTGGTTAAGTACTAACAGGAGAGTCTCTGCTCTTTCTTTTTCTTTTGTCCTTTGTATACAAGGGGAAGGGAAGGGAGCAGGGAGGAGGAAGCTGTTGGTAGCCCTCTGGTTTTGTCCAGGGGGGTTCTTGTGCTGTTTATAAATCGTAAATATATGTAAATATTGTATATTTTGCACATATTCATTGCATTCCATATTTCTAGATTGTAGTTTTGCTTGTAAATATAGCTTCATTTGCTTTCAACTGAGCTGGTCTGTAAATTTTATGTTGGGGGTGAATTTCAACTCAGACCCTTGATTAGCCAGGCTAAGTTGTTAAACAGTAGCTTAAAAAAAGGATAGAGGTTTGTCCAGTGATAGAAATGCATGAAAATGATGGAAATGTGGCAATAATATTTCAGTGTCTTTATGAAAAAAAGAGGTAAATTTGTCAGTGTCTGAGCTCCATGTTTATCCCCATTTAAAATCACCAGTGACATTCTGGTAATGAATAAAGCATGTATATTTGCTAGTCCTGATAATCCGTATGTGTGAATATATTGTTATAATTTTGATGTGACAAAAATATAGTCTGTGCTCCTTATAAAAATCCACTCCTGCTTCAGTCTTATCCTCATCTGCTGCAACTTCTGTGTGGATCCTTCAGAAAATCCCTGTTCTGCAGTAAGGCCACAATCTCTGATGGTAAGATCTGTAACTATAAATCAGATTCTATTGGCTAAAGTTATTATTTTAAAATACATTTCTCATGCTCCTCTGATGTATTGAATTCCAGCAGGGATAGTTGTATCGGTAACTGAGTGCTTGTGTGCCGTATTCATTATGGTTTTGACAGGACTTTTACTGTCTCCCTTAAGCAGTGGTAAACAGTGTTATGTGAAACGTGTTAGTGATCTCAGGAGCATCTTTTAAGTCGTTATCAGCAGAAATGCAGCGATGGATTTTTTTTAAAAAACATTCTGATGTGCAAAAAATTTGTGATCATGAGTTGCTATCATCAGCAGAACAGTTTTGAGGAGGAGGAAGAAACTTTACTGGTAAGCCTGATGTTGATTTCTAAATAGCAAGCTTAAAGGAACAAAACCCTGTTAGGGACCTACGCCTCCTGCAGATTTTGTTGCAAAATGTGATGTGATCTGTGGCGTCTCAAGACTGCTGGAAGTCCTGAAGCTCCAAATGGTTATGCTCTATCCCACCTTCCCTGGAAGAGGTTCTAGGAACCTGAGAAATTTTGACCACAAGCCACCAAACATGTTGTTGAAAAGCTCAGAGACTTTAGATTCCATATGTTTCATGAAGCTTGATGATACAAGAGAAGGTTTTCCAGATTGTGAAGGAGCTTTCTGACCTATCTGTTGCACCCTTACCTTTCTTAGGGGTCCTGTATACTTGTTAATATCACTTCAACACATTCCAAATAGAACTAGACTTCTTTATATTGTGTTGTAACAAATGTTGTGCAGTTGTAATAAGTTATTTATTAGTAGTATTTCTTTAAAAAAAAAACACTAATGTGGCAGATTATGGTAACAGTATAAATAACTCATTCCTGTATGTCTTACATCTGTTAAATATGGATAATTTACACAAATAGTTACTTTATCCTAGAGCAATTGCTTTGCAGATATTTGTGATGCATTTGCTGGAAATTTGCATTTTGAGCATTTCCTACCACATTTCAGCAAACATCAAACAGCCCAAAGATGGCACATATAAGAATTTAAAAAATGCATCTCAAAGAAATACAGAAAAAGAATTATTGGCATGTATAAACTGCCAATAATGTACATAGACTTTACAAGAAAATAATTTGGCACTCTTTGTATAAAAAGACAGGGAAGAGTTGACTCTCATGTACTGATACGCAGCAGGGACGTCCAGTGGCTATAAGAGGAAGATGACAGCCAGAGTGACTGGGTGACATTGCTGTTGATCCCTTGACAAAGCACAAGATTTCTTTCAGTCTCCAACCATGAAATAACCTCAAGCACCATCTCACTACAAAAGAAGTTGAAACAGAAGGGATTCATCTCACTTGACTTTAGTGAATTAAAATTTTGACATGTGATCTAAACTCATCTAAGATCCCTTCATAGAATCCCAGATATGTTGGAAGGGACCTCTGGAGATCCTTTCCTATGGCTCACCGGCAGTGGAGAATGAAAGGCAGCTATTCTGAGCCATAAGAGCAAGCTCTCTCCTTCTAGGCAGCTATGGGACTTTGAAAGTTAATGATGATATTTAGTTTAGATAACCTAGCCTCCTCTGAATAACTTAGTTTTAGTTTAGCTCTTTCCACATTCAGCCATAACACGAAGTAAAAAGAGCCTATATATCAGTTAAGTACCCTGAAACTTATCCAGTTCCTGATTTATCACTTCCATGGCATAAGGAAGAGGAATATAAAACCAATTACATTTGTTGGCTCAGCAAATGTGTCTCACAGCATCTGTAAGATCTTGGCTGAAGAGAAAGAAATCAAAACAAAACTCTCTGAGACCAGTTCCTTCCTTGTGTTTCCCTAATTAGTTTAAAGGAGAGATAGCAAGAGATAAAAACAGGCTATGAAATCATCCAGCCAGAAGAAAAGAATCAACGAAACAAGGATCTGGTTAAACAACACACTGCTGCAACTCACCTTTCAGAGCACTGGTAATATTCAGTTCATTCCACATGGACACACTGCTTTCACCTCCACGGAATACCATCATCAGTTACATTATCCCCTTCTCCGTCAAAGTTTTCCATCTTCTCCCTCATGAAAAGTGCCCTCTTCATGAAATAACCATCTTGTTAAATAAAGCTGAACTCTCTACACACAAAAGTCCTTATTTAACTACATCAGCACAAAGGAAACTAGAAAAAGTATTCACAAAAGCAGGAAATGGGAAAGAGAATAACCTAGAAGTCTTCCTTATCCCATAATGTCTTAATTCTTCCTATAATAGATGCCACACATGAATGTCAGAAATTAAGCAATCTTTTTTTGCTTTGTCAGTTGTTTTTCAGAGTCTCTAAGGAAATAATCCAGCTTTACCTATCTAGCAACCTCCATTTTGAATTCTTCAGGCAAGTTACTTTCACTGATCCATGTTTTTTCATAATTTTTCATACACTTTCATGACTGAAAATAAAGCTAAAAAAATTCTAAACTTGTTTTCATTTAAGTAAAATTGCTTTTATATTCATCTTTAACAGTTATGATATCTTCCATATAAAGGATGTCTAGGAGTGGAATCACAAAGTTCAGTAGTACTACTTGCTAGACTGAGTGTTAGACTGCAGGATTTCTGGAAAGTTCCCAACTTGTCTGCAGGTTAGGGCCTTTACAGAATAAAGGAAAGCACACAGGGCGTGAGACAGGATCACCTTATGTTTCTTCCATTTTACTTAATCTTGTAGTGAGGTAATAGCTGTGTATCTGCAAGGAGCAATTTGTTACTGAATGAAAAGTTTCTTCTAAACATGACTTGGACTGAAGTGGGTGAGCTTGTACAGCAGCAGTCATGGCATGCTTAGATTTAAGACACAGTCATGGCACAACGGAGCGCATGGCGTTATAAAGATGGAAGAACTGAGTTTTTCCCTTACAAATATTATTCTCATTGCATTTTTTTTCTTTCATAAAGAAACTTGTCTGTTACATAGAGAAATTTGTCTTAAGAAACAGCAATAACATCAATGATGGGTGCCACCATAGATTGTCCCTCTATTATAAATTTGACTGATGGATTAAAAAGGTTCACCTAAAAGATTTGTGCCCATACTACTGACTGTGTACACTAGCTTTTTTCTGTTGTAATTCTTATTTCTCTACTTCATATGAGATTGACACTAAGCTTTATCACTGACAGCTTGCCTATTTCAGTGAGATTCACACAAAGAAAATGTGTGAAAAACTGAAATGAGAAGGTTCTGTTTGTAGATTGTTGTCATGCAGGAAAATAAAATGTGTGTTGAATGTGACTGGGCAGGACCTTAGAAAAAAGAATCCTATTCTGTTTTTTGCTAAAGACACATTTGACTCTGCTGTCAATGGTACTTGCCTCAGTGAAAGAGAAAGGAAATGTGTACCCAAATTGCTAAACTGACTGCTGGCTGAAAATAGAGGCTCACATTTGGATATTAAGGCATTTTTCTGGCAATGTTTATACAGCAGATTTGATTATTACAGTGGTGATGAATGATAGAAGTATTAGAAATCTAGACTTGTTTCCAAATTTTACAGATATAATTTCCGAGGTTAAACTCCAGCTATGGATATGAACATCCAAAGACTTAGGCTGATGTCCATTATGACTCCAGATCTGCCTATCTCTCTTTATTATCTTCTTCTGTATTTCTATCTTCTAGTCTTCTTGATTCTTTATTTTTTCTTTTGATTTGCACATAGTATTAGTCTGTCATTTAACTTTAATTTTTTAAGCTAACTAGAAAGAAGGAGCTGAACAAATATTGGAAACATTTTCTTTGAGTATCCATTTGAATTAAACAGGCAGGTAACATTTGACCATGTTTGTGACCCTTTCATGTTTGCTTTTCATGAATTTTCAAGTGTTTGATCTCTGTTAGGGAATGGATTAGCAAAAAGCAAATTTGCAATTCAAATGCTGAAAACTCCACCAGCACCAATTTAAAATTGTATATTCAGATATTATGTTTGAAATTTGAAATTCACATTGATTTGATTAATGAAGTGAGTTGCAGCGAGCTCATATGCTCACATGCCTCTGAATGCCTGTTACACAACCTGGGGAGAAAAGTGATCAGGTCTTTTCAACAATCTTTCTACGTAAATCTAATCCTATTATTTCAGTCCTATTTGTGCCCTTGTGCAATTTAGCGCAGCTTCCATATTGTTCTAACTTCTATCAATTGTGAAAACCACAATCAACACTGCTACTATGTAGGGATGATGGTCAGACAAAACTGGACAGGGTGGTATGTCGAAAATACAGCTTAGGCCATTGGAGAAGATGCCTGACTTAATTGTTCGTAATTTCAGGATGGATTGTACCAGCAATATATATATTGATTTTAGCAATTCTCACCTAATTTACAAATGTAGAGTTTCATAAATAATTCAGTAACATTAAAAAAAGCAGCATTTTAAGACTAAAGAATTTATTGCAAAATATTCACTGACTTTTGATAACATAAGTATATGAGACTGGCTGTTCCTTTCATCTTTGTTATCTAGCAAGGACAAGGGACAACTGTGTGTTGTCGTTTGGCAGAATGTGAAGGGTGCACCAAAAACATTCTCAGTGAGCTACAAACACTGTAGTCATACTTCCTGTGTTCTGTATGCATGACTGTTAAAGTAGTAGATATGGATGAACCTCAAAACGTTTCTGAAGCTGAAAATTCTTGTAAGATTTTTTTTTTTTTAATGACTGATCTTTAATGCATCTTCTCTTGCCACCCATTCTGCCCCTGGTGCAATCAGTTAGCTAATATCCATGGGGAAAATGGTCTTTCTTACTACGCACAATAACTTCACATTAAAACTTCAAAGCTGTTTCAAAATACACTAAGAGAAGTTCTAATTTATTCTATTTTCCTTTCAACACTGGCAAACCCCCTCATTCTCCAAATACTTCTATCAAATTCACTGCCTGTGCCCTGTTTCTCTGTTATTTTTTTATTCCCTTCCCATGGGTGTGTTTGCTAAAGGAACAAAATACTCAGGAGCATATTATCTAGGGACAATGGAGGATGTCAGAAGGAACTGACCTTCATAAAAGGGTTGTTTTCTGTCCCATATACACTCTCTATTTTCCATACTAATTGCTTTTCTTCTGTCAGAATTTGTCTTCTTTATGTAGAAAAAGAAAGAACACACACGCAAAACCCAACAGTGATCACCCTTCATCATTCATCCACATAATGCTGAGATCATCATGGCAAGACTGTCATGGAAGGATCAGAGTAAGAGGGGAAGGATAGCTTGCCCTTGCTCCTCCTTTCAATGGACTAAAGGATACTTCAGTTAGTTACACTGTGAGACATCCTAAACTCATCAGAGCATCTCTTCTGGTCCCAGAAGACTGCTCTGGAGTAATTATTGTAACGTATAAGTATAGATATTTTATAAATAAGAAAACAGAGGAAAACAGATGGTAAGCGAGAGGGTGAGGGTCATATGTGGAGTTTTCAGAACTACCAGGAGCAGAAAACATGGCCTGAACTACAAATACATTTCTGGTCTATCGGTGACTGGGGAGACGATGCTTTGACATATGCCTTTCTTTTCACTCAAGTTTCAGTCCAGTGATATAAGCAAAGGATGGATTAAGACCTAAAAAAATATATATATATTTAGAGCTGTTGTAAAAAGTGGACATGAATGCGTAAGGTTGTATATGAAGGTTTTTCTTCAGCAGGGTTCCATAAATTGCTTGTGTTTGTTTATCACTGTGAAGCCATTCTTCAGATTCAGGCAATTACAAGATTGCTGGCTTAAACAAAGTTGAGCTGATCCAAGATACTCCTGTTAAAAGCTTAGATAAGCTTGAATCAGCAAATACTGTCCATCATCTTAACACATGGACACAAAGGGAGAAGTTTTAACAAGCGCTGGCTGAAGTGGGAAAAGCTAAATGTAATAGATTATCCAGCTGAAAAAACAGACTGGAAATTTACTTTAGAAAACTCACCTTACAGAGTTTCACCTAATAAACCACATACGTATGTTGTACTAAATCTTGTTTGATTTCAAAGAATCATTACAGAGAGCTATTTTACTTATATTGCTGATAATAATTTGGTCCTGCTCTAAAAGACTGTATACACTAGTTATGACTATTGTTTCTTCTGTTTTCCTAGGCTTATCTTTTGATTCTAAAACACTTCAGAAGCAGACTAGGTGAACTGCTTGGGACAACATCTAAGAAAATATGAAAGTGAGCCAATACCCAGATGATTTCACCTTGAACTGTGAAAGGATAGAGTTCATTTTTTTTTTCCAACTTACTTTGTTTTCACACACTTACAAAATTTCAGGTTGCATTTGGCACTGAAAGTGAGAGTGTGAAAAACAATGGAAAAGTTTGTTCCTAGAAAATTTCCAGGGCAGCTTTGCAGGCTTAGCAAGATGGACAGTTTGAATACATATTAGCCTGCAAGAGGGTTAAACTAGGTAAAGACCTAAACGGGCCCTTCCCTCGTTTGTCTATCAGAAACTCAGCATCAAAGTAATCTCTACTTGCCCATACAATGGCAGCTTCCAGAATACTTCTGAATTCATAGTGTACTTGATTCATCTTAGAAATGTCAATTCAGTTGTGTCCTAAGGGGTTTTTCTGCTACATCCAAATATTTTTTTAAACCTTCCCCCAAATTTAAAGCAAAGTTCTACATTTATTTTTCTGCATTCAGTACTTCCAAATTAATCTGAAAATTGACTTAATGTTAAATGAACAAAACAGTACCCTTAAAACAAACCTTCTCTTATTCAGATTATTTACTGTTTAAAGAGCAACCAAATACATTTCATGGGAAGTGATTGCCTTTGTGATGTGCTAACTAGTAAGCAGCTTAGAGAGCAGCATCTCAGAGCTCTCTGTAGGCAGCAGGCCACTGCTGCTTTAGTCAGGTCAGAACTGTACACTTACTAGTTAGTGGGCTTTCAGGCCTTAACATAGCTTAGAAAAGACAGCCTCTTTGTAGTAGTTGTTCCTCGAGAAAAGTTGCAAAGGGTGTTGAGTTTGCTGCAGATTGAATAATGTTTAGCACTGGGATAAAAAAAAAAAAAAAACTTTATTGTTGAAAGAGCTTGCAAAATGCTGTTGCTTTGCTGGGGAGCTTTCCTAAAAGAGCAGAGCTGGAGGAAAGGCCAGAATTAATGTCTGCTATTGATTTTACAATGATGACAACAATGACTCCTGTTTTCTTCGTGGGTGAGTGGATGCAGGTGTGTGTGCCACATGAGTGAGTGTGTGGGCACGTACATTCTACTGACTGCATCTCGCTTCTGAAAACTGTTCCTATATTCTTTTTACAGCAGTTCTGACTCAAAGCACAGAGAACATGTAGAAATGGTGGGAAGTTAAATGTTTGCTTTTAAATTGATTTTTATATCTCACGTTCCAATGCTCTGTGTTCATCAGATGCCGACTTGTAAACACTCACTTAAGCTTAAACAGCCAGTTTGCATTGCTATTTTATTTTGGCATCACGATTTGCTGGAAAACACAGTTAAAATAACCCCCCATTCTCACCTTTAACAAGGATCAAAGTACAGGGATTTTTTTTGAAAACTGCAAAAACACCCCTGATCAAAAAATCAAAAAAAGTATTTCAAGCCTATTCTAAAACAAAAAGTCAAATATGGAAAACAAAACAGAAAGACAGAACACCATGCTGCCATCCACAGCAACTAAATAATCCAGAAATATCAGTGAATTTATTTCCATTTGTTTGTTTGGTCGGTTTGTTTTCTGTTTCATTTTAAAGTATTTTCCAGTAATGTGCTTGTTAAAACAGTCTTTTTGCAGTCTGTTTTCTCCTAAAGCCCTCAAAGTGGTAGAATGGAGATGGTAGAAGCCGAATGATGACTTTAAAATGACTGACAACATCATTCCCTATTATTACTGCATTGTAGACTGCCAAAGAACTGATGTACTTCAGACATCTAACGTAATTAATTCAGAACCACAAATCTGAATCACAAATCTGCAGTATATATGTGGATTCAGCAGGAAAAAAAATGGTCTGGAGCAGAAAATATCCTTTTGCATAGCTACCTCTAATTTTAAACAGGGTATAAATTAAACATTCTTTGATAATAATATGCAATGACAGCATAATCATATGCTAACATTTAATCACCTTTTATATACAATATTACCCTGATTCTTCTTTAAATTTTTATGTTGTATATTGCTGTACATTTTTCTTGCTGATTGATTCTCTTTATTACTACTGATTTTATTTATGCTGCTAATTTTTTTTCCTAAGCATATATTTTAATGAGTAGTTTTGTTCAGCTAACGTCTACAGAATAAGAGAATTCAGCACACCTGCCTAAATAAGATGCTTGAGATCACTGAGGAAAGAAATTGACATTTTACTTTACCCTCAGCATGGAGCCAGGGGCAAAGTTTGATCTGAAAACTTGCAAATTAACCAAAACTGTCACTCAGGAGTTATGGGCCTGAATGCTGCAAAATATGTTCTTTGAAGTCCTCATTTCAGCAAAATTATTAAAAACTTTATATCTAATTAAAATTGTAACTGCATTCCCATTTTTCAAAATCTCTATATCCTCGGGGCCAATTGGGATGAGTGAATTCGCACCCTCCTCTCTGCAGCACACTGAACTGCTCCTACAGCAATATCAGATCATTACCATCTCCCCAGCTGAGAGGGAGCAGCCATTATCATGCAGCATTATTAATCTTCTTGTCTTATCAACTTGCAAATCACAAGCCATTGAGCCTTATGGCATGGTTCTGGGTCCATAGTTATTCATTTTGTAGGTCTACCTAGCCTTTGAGTCTCCTTAATCACCTGAAGATTGTCAGTCTCTTACCTCTGCCTGCCCCTGTGGCCCTTCTCAGCTCCTGTGAAAAGTCCATGATGTTCTCTCAAAAAAAGACCTTTATATTAAAAAAAAAAAGAAAAAAAAAAAAGAAAGAAAGAAAGAAAAGAGAAGGAGACAGTAAGGAGGATAAATTTCATTAATGGATGTGAATTAACATCCTACTGCCAAGAGCTGACCCTTTCTCCTGACATGTACGTCTAAGTCATTCTTGTCACTCTTTCCCCCATTAATATTCTGAAAAAGACAGTGTATTGAAGAGAATAGAATAAGATAGTTCCCTTAAACAGGCACTGTTGACCTTAGGTTGGGGATTTTTCTTTAATTTGCTTTTCTTAAAAATAAAATATTAATCATATTGGAAAAGGCAAGCAGAGTTCCTTTACATTTTTCAATATATTCCATTTATAATATTGCATTCATTAAATTAAGTCATTGAACATTTTGAACGTTTTTTTAAGTGCCAAAGGAAAATAGAAATGTAATTTCCATGGGAAACTAGATAAGACAGGCTGTGGTACCCTGATGACAACTCCTGTTTCTGCCAGCTTCAATTCAAATGTCACAAATACCCTATTTGGGGGTGTTTAAAAGCTGTTGATTGCTTTACCATTTGAAAAAAAAGTGCTTAGTTCACTGAAATTATTCTAGCTAGGTTTTATTTGTTTGCTTTTTTAAAAGTATTGTTTCTCCTAAATTCACTCTTCCGATAAATTTGTACCCTGTTCTTCAGTGGATGATATTAATATGAAAACTTGCTTATTATAACTGTGAGCTTGTGGTAAGCTGCATGTGTGTGATTTTATGAGAAAGAAAGGACCCATAATAGAAACCCCAACTAACAATATAAACTATGATGCAACTTAGATTTCTCACAATGTACAGAAATATACATATATATATATACTTATACATATTTAATTCCTGGGTGTTTTGGAGAGGGAGTGTAGGGAGAAATAGGCGAAATAACATTAGGCACTATGATCTTGTAAAATCTTAACATTATGATTTCATAACTGAAATAATTTTGCATAGTAAAAAAAATCACATTCCAGTTACCACCTGGTAGGACTCCTCTTTCATTCCATAAAAAGGGTAATTTAATTGAGAAACTGTGATAAAAATGCAGCAGGGTGGAAACATGTATGGTGGCTTTTCATCTCCAGAGGCCTGCCTTGAAATTTGATTTGGGCCACACATGAAATGAGTTTGATAGTTTCAACTAAATCAGTGGTGAAAACCAATCCACAGAAAAGGCATGTTGCACAGTTTAGCACAGGTGGCCCTTTCTTTTAAATAGAGGTCTGAAGGTGAAATTATCGAGGAAGGTTTCCAGGCACAACAAAGGTGCATTGGGAGATTTATGTGTGGTAACTTGAATAGTGCATGTCAATAATCTGTTACTTTTATGAGCACTAAAATCTACAAAATTCATGTGAAACAAAGACAATATGGTTTTAATTCCTTTAAAACCTGTTAGCAAGGCAACTGGACTTGATACTTTTGCTCAATGAGCAAAGTTTACATCCCAGAATAAAGCATAAAGGGGCTGATTCATCTCCAATAATATGCATAGTTAAATCAGCACTATTTTAGCAGTAATTGCTTTCTCACGAGGAGTTTACTGCATACTTCATACTTAACATTGCATCTTAAGAATGTTAAGTATTAAGATAGGAAGGAAAATGATCTTTGAAGACAACACAAGAGATAAGAACATGTTCAGCAGTGAAAACCTTGCTAGCAGTTATTATCTGCATATTCTAAGCCATCTGTCACTTGTTATTTTCTAAGAAAAGTATGAGTTTTACATGGCCTTACACAGAGCTGGCTATGGGCTCTCCCTTGGCAGATGTATCTGTGGGGAGTCTGATATCATCATATCTATCTCACTTGGTGCATCTCCAGCACCAGTTACTTCTCAGAATGATTTATTTATTAATTTAATAATCACAATAGCAACAACAACAGCAGCTTCTTTTTGATGTCTTATCTGTACAAACTTTCTATTTACATTCATTGTGGTATATTGTATCCACACAGTGCAAAAAGGTTTACCACACAGTTAAAAGACTTGTGGTAGCAATCCGTTTGCCTACCTCAGGGCTTTAACTGATGGCGAAGTTTTTTGCATGTGGCATAGAAACTGTCCTAAATAATATGTAGAAGTTTCCCAAATAGGCAAATTGTGTGGAAAGAAAATTCAAGAAAAAGACATTGTCTGTTTAGTTTAGCTGTCAAGATTTAGCTGTGCAGTGTCACTTCCAGTCTTTAAACGTCTGCTCTTCTCCAGCACATTGATAAGGAAGTAGAGTTGAAGCCTTAGGACTGCATCCTTACGCATACAAAATCAAATTACTAAATTAAGCAGACTACATCCCACCCCACAGAATTAAATATATGTTCAGTAAATAAAGTCTTTTAAACACATAGCCACAACAAAATCAGTAAGAATATTTATGAAATAAGGATTATTGAATCAGATCCTGACTTCTGCTATTGCCAAGAAGACTATTAGAAATAATAAAGTTACCTTGCTGAGTAAGGTATCAGATAAAAGTTTTTTCTTGAGCAATATTCAAGTTACCTTCCTATATATTTCTATTATAAGCTTTTATTCCTTACCTAACAAACAGTTCAAATGCTCACAGGTTTTTGCTTTTCAGGATTCTAATTTATTCTTTTCCAGCTAAGTTTTATGTGCTGTCCTCTCTTATCTATACTGTCACTTTGCTATGGTATAGATGCTACTATGGAGTTAATATGAAACCAGATTTTGTCACATGTGATAGAGCATAAGTGGTACTTAATATTCAATTGCAATTGAAACAGCATAACTGGTAGCTAATATTCAATAACAGTTGAAACAACAGCAACTAATACTAAATATACATACAGACTTCTTGTTTATGACTATAGGAGCACTCAGTTTGGGGCTAAACATGAGAGACAACAGATGCATGATGTAGGCAGTAGTAGAGAATATACCTCTCCTTTGTTAAACTGGGATGATTTATTTAATATATATGCATAGGAAGAGAACAAAAGGGGAATTCTGGTATTTCCATCAATTTTTAATAGTAAATTATTGAGTGAAATAGGAGATTAGAGTGGGATTCTAGAGCTAAGAGAAGAGTGGAAAAAAAAAAGTTATTCCATAATTGAAGAAGTTTTTGTCCCTGCAATGTATAATTATGGAATAATGGGGTTTTCTATAAGCATTTAAAAGACTTGAGAATACTCTCAACTAAGTAGCTCTCAACTCTTTTATGAGTCTGTGATTTGTCATAGAAAAACAGCAACAACAAAAACTCCAAAACAAAGCAAAAAAACACAAGCCTGTATTTGATCTGCTTTTATTCAAACTTTATACTGCATCCAAGATATTCACATTCAGAGGGGCATCCCCACATGGGTGCAGATACCTACTCATTTGGATCTAAGTAGAGCAGAAGGACATACATGGCGTTACAAGTACGAAACTGCTATCATTCAGCATCATCAAAATTCAGGCTGTCCTATTCAGAGGTTTAAATATGTGCTTGTGTGCCTAAAGCTAGAAGGTCATTGTGGAAATACCAATTACATGACTATGAAAGCCTATGTCCTCTGAAAAAAAAACAGTCTTAGTGTTTACATTTGTTCGTATGGTGTGGGATTAAGTTTGCAGTGAACTCTGGAGATGAAAATTGTTTGTTTGGTTGATTTTTGTTGTTTGGTTTTTTTTTTAAATTAATATTATTATTTACCTTATAAAAATATACTTAAGCGTCCCTGAGTATCAAACATTAGAATTGTTAGCGTAATGCATACTTCCAACAAAGGATGGGAGTGGAGAATGGATAGAGTTTATTTGTAAATTAAATAAATATGTTTCCTCCATGCCCTTGAGAGATAGCTGATTTATCAGTTAATAAAATAATCATACACCACAGACTTGTGCTTCCAATTTATTTTAAAAAGAAATAACATTGCACTTTTGACATATATGAATACAAATGTAACACTAGAGGAAACTTTGAGAGTAGCCCTGTATATCTATCACCAACCCTGCATGAATTATCTTACTTTCTTTTGCTGTGCTATTTATGAGGTGGATCCTGCATAAACACTTATTTCTTCAACAATTCCTGACTTATGTAAATGATACTATAAACCTCAATGCACCTGCTGACTAGAAAGAAGACTTCATCTGAATAAAGAATGTAGAATGTGCATTTAACACAAGTGAAAATAAAAGTTACATTCAGGAATTTAGTTTTAAATCTACAACTAGACTTCACTAGTATTAACACTGAATACCATAAGCTAAACTTGGAAAGTAATATCTTTATTAAGAGAACTATGGTTGAATGAACTATTTTTCTCCACTAGAAACACTGATACAGATTTGAGCTCTGCTGAATTAGACAAATACAGTTTGTACTAGGCACCAACGCTCACATGCACCTCTCAGAGGCAGGAGGCCTATCTCTCATAACAGTTGCTTGGGTTTAGTTTTGTTTTGTTATGTCTTTTTTTGTTTGGTTGGTTTGGCTGTGTTTTTGTTTGTTTGTTTGTTTGTTTTTTATTGAATTCTTTTTAAGTTTTGTGGCCAGCAAACTACGCTGTAAAAAAAAAAAACCACGCAGTAGTGTTGCAAGCAGAGGCAAGTGCACGGCATGCCAGCATGCCACATGACAGTTCAGCCTAGCAATGTCTGCAAGAATGCAATGAGCACAGATCTGAAATCTTTTTGTGAATATGGGGCGCATTCCCTTATATGAATAACTGACTTCAGTGTGTCTGCTTGCGTCAGTAAGGAATAGTCCCCTGAGCAGAGTGTGCCATTTTAGACTCTCGGTTTTTGTGTTTGATGAGAAGCTGAGCTTTTTAGCATTCCCATCCCCACCCCTCCCACCTCCTGCTCTAATCATCTTCTCCTTTTTTGGACACATGCATCTCCCCCTCTGCTCTTTAAATTCCCTCTGCTTCCTCCTGTATATTAGCCTCAGTCCTACTTTGTTATTTCTGTTGCTTGCTTCATCCTCCCTCCATCACTACTCCAGACACTTTTCTCCCCTTTCCTAGTCTGTTCAGTTCCTTGGGGACCCTTCAAACTCCCCCACAACTGAGTAGCTTCTCATTTCCAATAGTATTTTTCAAACTCTAGGCTATATTCTCTTCTCTTGAGAGATTTTTTTTTTAAATGAGAAATAAAGAAAAAATCACAAAACAAAACAAAAAACCCCCACCCTTTTCCAGAAACTCTACCGGTTTAAACTCAGACGCTTCCAGACTAATTCTCTTTTTTAAAGGGACAGAGGTGATTGAGACCCATGAGGATGCCAGGGCACACCAACGTCTGAAATCCACAGAGCCACAAGCAGTCATTAGAGGTCCTTCAGTTCTGCTGATCAATCTCTGCCTCGGAGCAGGAAAACCTTTCCCCTGCCAGCAGTGCAGTACTCTGAAAGTCAATGTGAATGTTGGTGCAGTATTTGCCCTGTAACGGCTGAACCAGGCTGTGCACTTTGGGAATCTCTACTGACCTCAGTAGATATTCGGACAAGACACTTTGGAGTGTCAGTTACACTGATTAATCCACACATCCAGTGTGCTCAAGGCATGAGGTGAAATGCACCCAAGGTGTGCATTAATCAGCCCTACTATACAGCTTTTCCCGTCTGGATGCTTAATTAAATTCCAAACCAAATAGTTTTGGGGAGAAGGTTAGGAGGGACTACTTTTTAAAGTGGCTTTTACATGAGCTGTCCACAGCACATGGAAAAAAAATACAGGATATATTTAGAACAATATTTTAATTTGCGACACTTTACTAGATTAGATGGAAAGAATGCAATGTTTAAAAAAAAAGAAAATGTGATTAAGAAGCTTAAGTGCACAGTATATTACATGAAAATTCTGATCATAAAGAAAGGTAATATCTACTCAAAATTATAATTTCTGTACTTTTGAAATCATCTCAGCAAGAATTATCTACCCATATCAAATTGTAGCACTTGTCAAAATCAACTGTAAAGCATCTCAAGTGCTCTTCTGAATCAACAAAACAGATGTATAGCGATGTGAGGTTGCACTGAAATGGAAATAAAAGTGAACTAGATGCCAGTCATTGCCCTTAATCTCTTGAACCCGGTACTTAACGCAGCAGATACTACAGGTCTTTGGGACACTGTTTAGAAGGGGAAAAAATCAAGACTTGAATCTTAATAACATATGCTAAAACACTCTATAAAATTATTTTCTTTCTGCTTTAGCTGAATCTGATATGCTCAAAGATCACCTTGTCTTGTTCATAGACATGATGCAATGTTTGAAACAGTGTCCTATTTCAGATTTAGGTTGTCAGAAAACCTGAAATATATGAAATTTTTTAAAAGGTATTTAAATTTTAAAAAGAGCAATTAAATATGCTTAGAGGTTCAGAAGTCACCATCTCCCTCCTTTCAGTAAAAAGTATGAAATTATGTTTGTGCGATAACACCTGCAGCATAATGAATACAATGAATATAACTTTAGTTAAGATTACAATATTACTGTTTTTTATTAGGGACTTAACAAATGAAAAATGTTTTCAAACATCAGACATTAGGAAAAAAATGGCTATAAACCCATAACTTAGGACATGTGTTTCAAAGTGAGTTCCCTGGCAAATTTTGTATTCACCCTCACAGGAAAAATGATGAAAAAGACTTTTTCTCTTTGCTTTATGATGATGGTGCCTTCCAGGAGCAAGATGCATAAAGAGAGACTGAGGGTATCATAGAGTGCAAAATGAATGATCATTTTCTTTACCTGTCCTGTGAACTAGTCCAGCCTCTGAATTACAGGTGAAGGGATTTTTGTAGGCTTATGAGGTACTGCAGGATCATACTATTGACATGTTACTTGCTTCCCTGTTTTCAATTACAATTAGATTTGGAGAATTTTGTATAACTGATACAATGCTGAAAATTGCTAACTTTTCTGTCACACATGACAAAGCCATTGTAGCACAAGTTATATATAATATATTTTCGGTAGCAGCATTACAGGGAAGACACAGACTGGTTAATAAAAAGCCCTTCAGACACCATACTGAGAGAAGGACCAGACTGACAGAAATCTCTGTTCAGTATGGACCAAGGAATCCAAGCTCCAGTCTAGATGCCTGTGGCTTATTCCAGACAAAACTGCCATCCTCATGTGAAGTCCTTGATCTGGTTTTGCTTCCAAGCTTCAGAGGCAAACATGCTCATTTGTCTAGCTGAAGAGAACAGCCAGCTACAAATAATTTAGTCTACTGTAAATACATTTTGGCAAAGCTAATTCAGCCCTTTCTGGATTTTATCCATCATTGACAACTATACACGGTTTATCCCCTTCTCTGTAGTGTGTAAAAATAGCAGACCATCAGTTCTAACTTTTAAGAAAGATACCAATAAGAGTGAATTTAGCACATATGACAATTTGCAAAGCTGTTGAGCATCACTTCTCCTCCAAGTTGTGTACTGCAGACAGGGTTGATTCATGCAAGGGAGGAGATGAAATAGGATCTACTTTTAATTCAGTTGTGACGACTTTCACCCATTCTTTGACACAAGCTGATTACCAAAAAATGCAAGTCCTAAGGAAGAATCAAGAAACTAAGCATGAGGTTTCAAGTTCTAGTTTTCAGCTCCATCAGTGATTCACTCTACAACCTCAGATAAGTCAAGTGAATTCTGTATCTAGTGTTTTCTTATGTTTATGAAGACTAAGAACACTAAGGAATTCTCCAAATTTTCCAGATGTGAAATTGATTTTCTAGGTGTTGGGGACCAATAGGCTATTGTAAAACCAACATCAGAAAAAAAGAGGAAAATAAAGGCTTGGGACAACATAAATATACAGAAAACTCTAATGAATACCTGTTCAATTCAGCATAAAACCCTGCCCAAGCAGTGAGAAATGGCATCAGCTGAGAAACACTGATGAAACAGAAGCAGGATAAAACATTTCTTTGCACACCAAGGTTCGGGTTAGACCTAGTCAGAGCCTCCCCACACACAGGCATGGAATGGCCCTTCCATCTGTCTGTCTCTCATCCTTTCACCAGCAGCACTGCAACAGTATATCTGAGACCAAAAGACTGACTATCATTATTTTCCTCTTGAAAGTGCAAGCTTTGGGGCTTTGGTATTTTGCTTTGTTTGGTTGTGGTGTCCATTTATTTAGTGCACAGAATATTTGCATCCTTCTCTGCAGGAAGAGCCACCTCTCTCCTCTATCTGAAGTCCAGAGACAGCCCCACTATAGTAGAAGAAACTTGCCATGAGCCATATGCAGTGTGTAGCTGCACCACAGCATCAGTATCTCACGCTTCTGTGCCAGGCCATGTACATGGAAAGCTGAAGTGGGCCTCCAGCTTTTTCTTCTACCCTTTGGAGGTTGGCATCAGGTCCCAGCTGGCCACCATCTTAAGTTATGACGTGGAGGAGGTGTTTAGTTGTGCAGTAGATTACTTTACAGAGACTTCTGTAGTGAATACTAATTCCACTGACTCCACGAGCTTTTGAGTTAGTTTTCAGTTAATTTTTTTATTCTTTTCCTGCACTGTATATGATGACACTTTGGCAAATGTATTATTCTTTTCACCCAACCACATTTCCTTTTCAAACTAAACACATAACAGAAATCATTTCAGCTTTCTAGATTATTGCCTGACAAAACTGTGTTGTCTGTGGAAGTCAAATTAACATTAAGCTACTCTCTGTTTTGGATTTGTTGTGGTTTGGGTTTTTTTTGTTTTGGTGGATTTTTTTTGTTGTGGTTTTTTTTTGGTTTTTTTTTGTTTTTGTTTTTTTTTTTAAATTTTATTTGGCTTGAATACTCTCTGAAATGCTGAGCAAAATTGTATTATCTGTTGCACCACAGTACATATATTGTTGTTCCCAAAGGTTAACTTACAATGTTCACAGCACCATTATTTTTTTTTCCTTTCCCCCCATTGTCATTTCTGTACAGATTTAATACAACAGGCTTCCACTGGGAGCTACAGGTAGAGCAGTTCCAAAGTTTTCTATAATTGGTGTCTGCCATGGCTGCTCACAGTAAGTTATGTAAATCACAGCAAGGACCCACAACCCCTAAAGGCATGAATATTTTTTTCATTCAGTGTAGAGGATAACTACAGAATCTTAGCAATAGTCCCCTCCACTTCAGGGATCTCCTTACCAGGCAAAGTCAAGGTCTAGAAACTGGCCATGTCAATTCTGCAATTTAAATCCTACTGTTAGAGATGGTTTAGTAGGAATTACAGTAGGGTCAAGGCATTGTAGGTAAGAGTAATTTTTAGGATGCATTTTACCTTCATAGCCCTTGCGAATCCATCTGCCTCTGTTTAGGTTCACTGCAGTAACTCCATCAAGCCACAGATTTGATTTTTTTTTTCTTTTCTGTAACAACTCTTTAATTTAAAATTAAATGAGGGGCTGTTAGGGTTTTATTCTGAAAATTCCACTGATTTCCTAATGATGTGTTTTAGTTAAAATCATGCCTTCCAAGTGATCAGATGTGAGGTTACTATTAAATCCATTTCCCTTTAAATAATGCTGCAAGTGTGAGAAGTTTTAGTTTAGATTCAATAAGCCAGTTCCTGTCATAATTTTTAATTTGTTCCACAAATCTTGCATTTATAGGTCATATACATCAGTTTATGAACTATATATTAGGTAATTAAATGGATCCTTAAAACATAGTAATTATCTACTTCTTATATTGGGAAAAGAAGATTTCCTAAAATGAAATCCTTGTTCACATTTTTCCACGTTGATTAGAAAACATACCTATATACTTTGGCAAAGTGTAGAGGGAAAAAGAAAAAACAAAACAAAACAACCCCCCCCCAAAAAAAAAAAAAATTAGGAAAGTAAAGGTTTTTTTTTAAAAACCAGTTAAATCTGGTTCTTCTGCTTCAGTTATCAGCAAGAATTCTGACAAAGAAAAATCTCTTTTGGGCTTGACTTTGAATATATTCTCACAGACAGAATCCTAATATAATCTACTAATTTTTCTTATTTTACCTCTACCCTTTTTCATCTAATTACAAAAGATAAGCTCAGAACCTGTACCTAGTTTTCACTGAGCACCTACTTTAATTTATTGGTTTTATTTTATTTTTAAGACTACAAAGTAAATTCTATTTTATTTTTAAGACTATAAAGTAAATTCATACTATACACACACAATATAGTATTGTCTGTACACATATATGCATATAAAATACACCTTCACTTTCAGGAACACATATAGACTCTTCAAGGAAATTAGGTGTTTCTTACCAACGTGTTGTTAGGTGAGGCTTTCTACCTTAAGCCTGTTTTCCAATACACCTACTTTGCTTTGGGCTGTAACAGCTGCACCATGTTGCTTGCTGTTACACACAGGTAAGTAGGGATGTGAGGACATAGCTGAAGTACCCCATTCTGGGACTGCCATCACCTCACAGTGGCCCTCAAGGCTTCAAAGAATCAAAAAGCAACAGACTCCTAGGAGAACCCCGGTGAAGAAATAACGGAGACTTAGAGCCTCTGCCTCTGGACAGCTGGGGGCCCTGCATAGCACAGCTCCGAGTATATAGAAGAGTGCTAGTCACTGATGCAGCACAGGTTTAGTAAAATATTTTCCCATTAACTACAAAAGGTCTAGTAAATTATTTTTCCATCAACTACAAAAAGTGCCTTCTCAGTCCTGTTTTTCATCTCTCTACAAGCTAGACAGGTCAAAGAACAGAAAAGTTAGTGGCTGGTATGATCGGCCAATTCAGTGGTTCAGTGGCTCAAATGTCTCTGTTCTCTCTCAAAGGAAAACACGAGCTGTAATCATCCATGTGTCATGCTCAACTAAGCTGCCTATTGGCAGAAACAACATGCAATTTAAATTTTGCCCAGCCTTAGTCAATGGACTGAGTCCTCATGGAACAAGAGATAGCTGCTTCTGGCAGAGACAGGCAAATGCAGAAATCTCCTTCCTCTATGACATAATCTATAAAGTTTGCAGATTATGGCTGTTAAACAAAATGATGCAAATAAACTGTATTTTCACTGGAAAAGGGTTGTCTGGAAAGGACAGCAAAACATAGTCAGGCCATAAAGCTTCTGACCTTCCTAGATTTTAAGTATTGCAAAAATCGACAATGCATTTGTTTATTCATGCTAAAACTTGTATAAACCTTCTGCAGTCTCTCAAATAGTTTAAAAATGTTAAAACTATGATTATTTTACTTTTTAGCCAAAATCAAGCTGTTTTAGTACAATTCCTACTCTCCCTTGAGGCCCCTAACTCTGAATGTGCAGGATCTGGAATACTCACTCCCTACTGTAACATGAACCCCAAGGTAGAGAAAGAGTACCTATTTTTCCAAGTGATTCAGGACTCTTAATTGCAGGTTAAGTTTTGGCTAGTTAGAACACAGTCCAAGGTCTTTCTGTAAGCTGAAGTAATTTTTGTCTGGAAAAAATTATTGGGGAATGGGTGAAAGAAAAAGCATTATAAAATTGTTGCATCATATTGGGCTATGTCAGATGAGTTATGATAAGGAGCACTGTGTCTGACATGAAAAATCACATGAAGTTAAAAATAAAATAAAAACTAAAATGGGTTTGGTTATGTGTTGCCTATTTCCCACCCCTCCTCTCTCTCCCCCAACTCTGATAAGCTTAATTTCAGTTACTGGAACCATGTGTTGTACATTCTTTTTATGGCCTTTTTTATAAAAGGTAGCTGGTACTCACAAAAAAAAATTTGGGACCTTCAAAACTTTTCACAGTTAATTAGTAATGCATGTAGCAAAACACCCGCCCTACCTTTGGGCCTTGGGGGTTGCCCTTGTTCTCTTGTAACTGATTTATTTTTTAAGGTTGTCTGGCACATCTCCACCCCAGCTGCTTCCAAGAAATTTCAGCCCAGCGTCAGCTGGGAAAGATCAACTTCACATGCTGACATACAGAGGCGGCCTTAGGAATACTGGGGCCTCCAGTGGGAGGCTTCAATGGGAATCTTTGCTCTTTTTGCTGATCCAGGGATACAGTATCTGCCACTACACAGAACTTTGTGTTGGCATTTTCTTTTAAAGAGCGCTCACCTGATTTCTACACTATGTTTTTCCACAATCAGAAACAGAAGTGTTGTCTTTTACCAGATTTGTGGCTTATGACGTATGGATGAATGGTGGATAGCTTTTGCAGGCATCCCAAACCATTGGTAATGACTTATGAGCCACCAAAAAAAACATGCCATTTTATAGAATGCTTAAATTTTACAGAATGCAAAAGAGGCTAGAGAGTGATCCTGATATCTTTCCTTATGTCTGTTGAATAGATAACTCTGTAACTTTGAAACTGATTGTCACAAATCTGAATTTTTTCCTAGGGTTACATGGCTTTTTAAAAAAAAATGTTTTTATTCAGAAATTCCCTACAGAAAATTTTCTACCACATTCCCTTCTTCATTTTTCTTCCTCTTAGAGTGCAAATTAATTTTGTCTTCTTTCCTACTCTTCCATCTGGTGCCCTTCTATCCATTTCCAAGAGCATCTGAACCAAGACCATCTTATCATTTTCACAAAATGTTGCTCTTAAAAAATTGTAATATCTAATTGAATCCAATAGTAAAGCAAGAAAGCATCTCTAATTTAAATGTACACCATCCAATTCTACCTAAATTGAGACACAGTACATAAAGCCACTCATTGTAAAAATGTAGACTGGTAGTGAATTCTACCTCTAGGTTTACCTGTCTGAATTTGTGTAGAGAACAGAATGCTTGAAAGATTGTCACCTTTTAGTCACAGGTTTGGTTTGATCTAAAGTTGAGAGTAACCAATGGGAAATACCATGGATCTCTCTGCTTTTTCCAAACTTCAGCAACTTCTTTCTCAACATACATTGTTTTGGAACAGGAACAGGGAACTTTTATTTTTTTCAGAAGTGGAGGCAATAATAATAATTAAAAAAGCAGAACCACAACTTCAGCACAATGAAGAAAACGGAACAATCTAATCTATTGATAGAATATCAGATCTTTGATTAAAACAATATTCTTAGAATTACTTTTTTCCTCAGCTATAAAAGCTGAACAAGAACCCCGCAGTTTGCCTACGAAGCAATGCTCAGTTTGACTGTACTTTGCTTGCCCACACAGAGACAGAGGCTGTATTTTATTAGATTAACACACTTGTTACGTTCCATTCAGCTCAACACCATTCAGCTTCTGGGTCTAGCCCTTACTGTCTGCCACCAGGATTAACTTTCTTCCTAGTCTATGGTTACATTTCAAGAATTAAATGATCATTCACAATGTTGGCCTCAGTTTATGAGCTGTTATACTTAAGAGAGATACAATACACCAAAACAAAAAGAAATAGTTTGAGTTGTAATCACTAATATTAACTTCAACCTTAGAGTCTTTATCGCTTTGCACATAATGTGCACCCATTCTTATTACAATAACTTCACTGATACCTAAAAAGATGATTCTCTATGCAGGGCTGAGAGTATACCTTGAGGACTCAGAAGATATCTTTATATTGCTTTGTGCTTTGTAGGAAGTTGGACTGAAAACTCTGGAGACAGAAATCTTGCATTTGTACTTCCAGGTTGTCTGACACTGGCAAAGTGAAACTGTCATCACACTACCCATTTGGAGACCCTAGGCTGGATTTGGAGGCTGACTGACAGCTCAGTTGTTAGGCCCTTTCAACTTTTTTCCTTGTCATTAAAGACCATCAAAGAGGGAGACTGGTAGTATCATAAGAAATTCTGGTTGGGCCATATAGACACACATTCTCTGGAATCCTATCAGGAGTCACTACCTCCCTTCACTCTCTTAAAGAAAATTCTGATGAGGGCAGAAATTCCCAAGCAGCTTCAGGCTAGACCCAGCTAGTTGGGTCTACCGGAAAGTTCTTTCCCAAACATCCTTACCCAGCAATCTTATATAGGAATTTCATTTACCATAAGAGGCTTTTGTGCATATCTTCAGAAAAGCTCAATGCTGTTTATCTTCCACTATATTTCTAAAAAAAAAAAAAATTGTCATACTAATGCTAATAAGTGTCACTACCAGCATGGCCCCTTATTGTGCTGTCACTCCTCTCCTTGCATTACTTGTAAACTTAATTTTTTTCTATACTTTTAATTTTTATTCACCTAGTATTTGGCATACAGGTCCAAAGTTCAGGAAAATATAACAATCAGCTGAGAAATATTCACCAGACAAGTATTCATGCACTCTTGTATCACTTGACATATGGTGAACAAGCTGATGAATGACTCAGGATTTAAATGGTAATTACCATTCATCATTATAATAGACTTGCTAATTCATAAATTCTTGGTAAGCCAATTTTCTATAAAAAAAGGTTAATAATAACAGTGAAAAAGAAAGAAAAAATAGCCCTAGTGTGATAAAAAATGTAAAAGCTAGAATATCTTCACTGCCACGCATTCCTTCTAATGATTGAGTAGTTTTGCACCAAAGTGCTTGTTGACGCAGTACCACTTGCTGTACTGGGGCTCAGGTGGAAACAAGGTTAGACAGAAAAATACCAGACTTAACTGTTCAAGGAAGAGGCTGAGGGGTATCAGGCAAAGACAAAGGAACTAAGACAATCACAAATGTCAAAGGGAGGAAGGATCCCACTCACTCGTTTTCTAATTTTATGGTACTTGGTGATAAAATCATGTTTTCAGAATTGCTCACAGCATGCAGGATAGGGAAACCTATCCTGAGACTCCTAAGTTGTGCTGTGAGAAATGCACTGAGCCAGCTGTCATATCTGAGCTCACTGACAATAGCCTCTTGACTTTCTATCAGTTCCTCTAAGCATAAAGAAACATTAGGTTGCCTCTACTTTGCTTAAAATAACTAAGAAAAAAAAAAAAGAAGAAAGTTTTGTTCATTTTATGACCTTTATCTGGAAGAACACTGTGAATGTAATTTACAAATCCTCTGGAAAACAGCAGAGTAAGATAGAAAGAACACATATAAGCAATTCTGAAATTCTGTATATCCAGCACTCAGTATGACACTTTTTTCTCCATTAGATAACAAATATAAATGCACACATATGTATTTCCACCTTTAATCCTCTTTCTATCATAAAGTCCAATATAGGAAAAACTTTATTGCCCCTTCAAGGTACGGTAGTTTCTCTGTTCACTTACATCTTCCTACTCCTTGCCTGAGGATCAGAGATGTAGAAGATATCCTGAAGTACATAATGGATGTACTTTGTACTTCAGACATGTAAGACTAAGGAGGACAGGGTTGGAGAAAAGATGCATCCCTTTACCAGGGACTGAGGAACAAAATGAACAGAGAGTAATAGAAGTGATGCATGGAAACTCCCTTTTGCATCACCCCACATACTGGTTTTGGTAGTGCAAGGCAAACTGAAGGCATATTTCCATTCAGTGGAATGAAGCAGCCAAATTTAAGCTGAGTTTTTTAACATTTTAGGTTGCATTGGAACCATGCAGGGAAACTTGCCCTTTCAATCTGTTGCACATTAGGCATCAGGGTGATTGGACGGATATTGGGAATTCAGGAATACAGCATCTGGAAGAGAAAAAAGTCAACCCAAAACTATTTTGGATGATATAACACCATACTGGGATTATGAATAATATTTAAATTTACTACAATGTACTGTATGATAAAAAAGTTTATAGTGGGGGTAATCTTACTGACTGCTTTCCTGCAGAATAAACTCTTCTAGCAACAGAAAACAAAGTTCCTGCCAAGCCATACACTCCTTTGCACATACTTTTTTCTCTCTCTCTGTCTCTCTTGCACATACGTATTTTAAAATTTAAGAACTGATTCAAATTTTTACAAGATTCTAAAAATTTTACCCACACATCAAATTCAGGGACTTTTGGGATAAAAAACAACCAACCAAACCAAACCAAACCAACCAACCAACCGACCAAAAAAAAAAAAAAAAGTTTAAAGATACATTTAGAGCTCCACAATTTTGGTCCAGATGCTTAACTAGGGAAACAAGGGTGTTGAGCTCGAAAATGTGCTTCCCCATGAGAACTGATTTTGAGTGTGTTCATATTTTGAACTTTGGATAACTTGCAAAAACTTGTTTCAGTTGCACTGACTATAGGAATTAGGAAATGTGGAGATTATGACAGTATATAATAGTAAATGTGCATAAAGCAAAACTGAAAGCATATATATCCAAAACAAAAGAAAAAAAACCCCAACAAACTCAAATACAGAAGTAGTGCAATTAAGGCACCATTCTGAAGAGCATAAATTCAGTGTTAATATTAAGATGTAACTACATTTCAAGCTACGCTATCAGACTAAATACAAAGTCCCAGAATACACTGATTTCTTTATTACAAAAATGAACAAATACATTTGCAGTGGCAGCAAATTAATTTTAACATTGGATTTTAGGAAGAGAATATATCAAGCCTTTATATGTTTGCATGACTTTTGTTCCAGTTTTTGTGTATGCTAAGCCAAAAGCTTAGAACATGTAGTATGAAATACTGTGATTAACAATTGTCACTGCATTTTTTGTTTTCCTGGGGATACAAAGCCTAGGGTCAGCTAGAGGGTCAGCTGCAAGAGGAGTTAAACTGGAAAAGAATGAAGCAAAATGTTTTTGCTCAGCCAGCTATATAATCAAAGGATAAAGATTCCACTGAACAATTTAGCATCCAACTTCCCTAACCAACCTTTTTGTCATAAATCAAAATATTTCACTTTACAGTTAAAAGTTAGTCTTAGTATTGTGGATAAAGATAAAGGAAAGGAAAAAGAACAGCGTAGATAGCTGTGAGCTATCTATATAGCAAGGTCACACATCCAGAGACTTCTGTGTCATCCCAGTAAGCACAACAATAATGCTCTGGTGGATTGCAGTGTCACTGGGATGACACAGAGAAATCTTTGGGCTCAGTTTGTTTGCACCATGCTTCTTGTACTCAGTTATTATATGTAAAATATTCTTTATGATTACTAGATTATGTGCCCTTGCTGATCTGTATTTTGGTATCTTGGAAAGCTTAGTTTATTTAAGACTTCCTATTACTGAATGAGAGTGTTGTAGGATTTTATCCTTACATGAGATTTTCAGCCAGTGAAATATAGAAACCATGAACTGACATTAGCATGTAGGCCCACCTGGCTGTCATTAGAGGCTTGAAAACTTGCTTTAAAGGGATTCATTCACTAGCTTTACTGTTTCCAGGGTTAAATTCTAAAAGCAGGCAAATTTTTCCAGAGTTTGAACACTTGCAACTCTCATGAATTTAGTGCTAAACATCAGATACTGAAGTTGATGGAAGATGAATGTAAAGGTCTGGCCTCAAAGTCTGTGTTGTTCTTATGGAAATTTTGAGAAATTAGCCTGAGCTGTGCCATCTTAGGAATATCTGAGGTTTTGTACCACAATGTTTCCTGTGCTTTCACTGTAGAATAATATATTACTTTTGACAGCTACTTTTTTTAACAGATGTATATTCTTCTTTGTAATAAGGTTTTCTACTTACTGGTGTTTTGAAAGGAGAGATTAGCATAAGTATTTCTATCTGTGGAAATAGTTTTTATTTACTCCACAGTGGGAAAATAACTATTTTACCCTTTTTCATGACCTTCGGAAAATATTTGCTTTATAAACTTTTAGTTATTTCATGTACTGTATGTGCTGCCTTTCTGTAAAAAAGTTAAAATAGAACGTGAAAAGTTACACACAAAGTGACAATTGTGACAGTAGGTATGGAAGAATTTCATGTAAGAGAAATAGGCCATAGCAGGAAAACAGAGATTGCAGATGGATGGAATACTCCTTGTTGTTAATGGCATAGTGAAAAGAAATACAGAAAAAAATTATGACCATGATTTCTATTTTAAGTTAAGAGATCAGGTAGAAATTTAAAAGAGCAGAAGAAATTCTGGTTTATATAATGCATAATTAAATCAGGGAACTCATTGCCACAGGATGTTGTAAAGGTCAAAACTCTAAGAAACTCATCAGAACAGATTCTTGAGATGAAGAACCATGGGGTCTGTTAACCATTGTGAGGTACCTACTTGTCTCCTGCTCAGAAAATCTCCCAGCCATGAGTTTCAAGACAAGAAAAAGGTTCTGAGACCATTATGACTCCATTCTGTTTATGGATCCTTTTTCCTAAGTTCCTGTGGTAACTATGTCCCCATAGAAGTCTGTTCTGCACAAATGTTTCTCTGCTGTCACAGGAACTTGTCTCAAACAGACTGTTTCTCTGCACCCTTTTCTTTGCATTCAAGCATCTGTGACAGTCTACTCCTGGACTTCAGGGACCACTTGGGTGCCTATACCTGTGCCAACTCAAGGCCATTGCTTCACAGCTGAGCTTGTGCAAACAAAGGTGAAGTGATAGTCACCCAAAATATTAGAGGTACTCCCTGCTTTGCAACCACCACAATGCCCAATGTACCTGCACCATCACCCTAGTGGTACATGATTCACCTGGCTTTGGGAAAACCTCTACCAACCCACAGGCAGGCAATAAAGGGGAATTCAGGAATAAAAGGCAGCACCATGAACTCTCAGTGCGCACTCACCACCAAGAAGGCATCCACTTCTCAGGGTGCCACTTGATGTGACTTGATGTGGGAGTGATGATACTTTTCTCCTCTTACCTCTGATCTTATCTCACTTTTCACTATTTTCTCACCCTCTCACATTCTCTCTCTCTCTCTGGAACATATTAGGTAATTGCCTCATCTGCCCTAAGAAGCACTGTAAGATCCAAGTGATCTGCACTAACTTGTAATCAATAAATCACAAATTATTATAGCCATTTCTGGGTCAGTTTGCCTCACTTACTCCTTAGGTATCCCTAAAGAACCTCCCACGAGCCCTTCCTCTGAGGTTGGGTCATAACAGCTCCTGTCCAGTTATTTCCAGAGAAATCCTGTATTTCACAACTGTTTATTCTGATGGACAGTAAAGTGTATATTTTTATATTCTCAAAGCTACAAGGTTATTGGCAGAGAAATAGAAGGCTTTTCTATCAAGATAGGGAGTAGTACCTTGTATTCAATATCTCACAAGTAGTCAAAGTAACCCTCTAGAGCCTCAGTATGCTCCTACTACAGTAGAGATCAGTAAAGAATTTTTGTAATATTTGCTTGTTTTTATTCCAACTAATAATTTTTTAAACCTACCTCTGACCAGTAGTTGCAGAACCTGTAGACTGCTACCTGATTAGAACAAATCTGCCATACAGCACTGCATGCAAATAAGTGTTCCATGTATGTACAGATATATATAGAGAGATTCATAGAATGGTTTGGGTTGGAAGTGACCTTAAAGGTCATCTAGGTCCAACAACCCTGCCATGGGCAAGGACAGCCTCCACTAGACCAGGTTGCTCAAGGATTCATCCAGCCTGGCCTTGAACATCTCCAGGGAGGGGCCATCCATGACCTCCCTGTGCAACCTGTGTCCAGTTCTGGTGTCCTGGGGCAGATGCTGCGGGCACCAGAATTGGACACAATAATCCAGGTGGCGTCTTACGAGAGCAGAGTAGAGGGGGAGAATCACTTCCCTTGTCCTGCTGGTCACAATTCTATTGATGTAGCCCAGGATACAGTTGACCTTCCAGTCTGCAAGAGCACACTTCTGGCTCATGTTGAGTTTTTTGTCAGCTGACACCCCCACGTCCTTCTCCTCAAAACTGCTCTCAAGCCACTCCTTGTCCAGTTTATATTTGTGCTTGAGATTACCCTGTAAGACCTTGCTCTTGGCCTTGTGGAACTTCATGAGGTTGGTTTAAGCCTACCTCTCAAGCCTGTCCAAGACCCTCTGGGTGACAACCCTTCCCTCCAGTTTGTCAGCCAGACCACAAAACTTGGTGTCATCCATAAGCTTGCTGAGAGTGCACAGAATCCCAGTGTCCATATTGATGACAAACATTAAACAGCACTAGTCCCAGTACCAACCTCTGAGGGATGCCATCTGTCACTGGTCTCCATTTGGACATTGAACCACTAGCTGCAGCATTCTGAGTGCAGCCATCCAGCCAATCCCTTATCCAGTAAGCAATCCACCCCTCAAGTCCATACTTTTCCAATTTGGTGACCAGGATCTCATGCAGGATAATGTCAAATGCTTTACACAAGTCCAGGCAGATGACATCAGTTGCTCTTCCCTTATCCACTGATGCTGTAACTCCATCATAAAAAGCCACCAAGTCCATTAAGCATGATTTGCCCTTGGTGAAGCCATGCTGGTTACCACAAATCAACTCTACTTCATCTTCCTCATGCTTTAGCAAAGCCTTCAACAGGATCTGCTCCATGATCTTGCCAAGCACAGAGGTAAGACTAATTGGCCTATAGTTTCCAGGATCTTCCTTTTTTCCCTTTTTGAAGATGGGGTTATGTTCCCCATTTGCCAGTAAGCACAGACGTCACCAGATTGCCATGGCGTTTCAAATATAGTGGATGGTGGTTTGGCAACTTCATCTGCTAGTTCCCTTAGGAGCCACAGGTGAACCTTGTCAGACCCCCGGATTCATGCACCTCTAGATCTTTAGATGGTCTTGAACTTGACCTTTGCTTGTTTGCTGGAGCTTTGGTGGTGCAGCTAGAGCACTTGATGGTGAACACTGAGACAAAGTAGTCATTGAGGACCTCAGTCTTCTCCATATCCTCTGTGACTAGGTCTCCATTTTCCTTCTGGAGTGACCCCACATCTTCCATAGCCTTCTTTTTGCACACATACCTTTCCATTGAACCATAGAAGTCACTATCCCGTGATAAGATTCACTCAGGCTTTACAGTTTTCCTCTAGAGTATAGCCTAGAATTCATTTGTCCAAAGCTCCTATTTACACTCAAACTGTTTCTATAAACCTCCGAACTTTAAAGTTTATCAAAAGCCATATTTAATACAACGTTCTCTCATTGCACTCATGCTTGTAAGTTGAGCTACAGCAGAGGTCAGAGTGCTGGACAGTTACTGGCCAGGCTGCCTAGACACTCTGTGGCCCTTTATCACCCCCAGACAATATATATTCAGAAGACTATCTTTCAAAGTAGTATCTAGCACATGCCATGTGGGAAGAAGATCCAGGCACAGAGATACGATACTCACTTTGCCCTCAGAGACTAAGAAAGGCTTGTTATATTTAGCTGCTCAGGCACAGCCCCTGACTACTGTAGAGAGGTATTGTCCCAGATGCAAATTACTTGGAAAATATTTATGCCTCTGACTTTTGCAATTATACATTGAAATCATACAGATAGATTTGGGAAAAATTCCTTGTTTTTTGTCGGCTGAACATCATAGATGGTTGTGGCAATTTCTATCAACTTTAGTGTATTTTAGTGTCTTAACTGGCTTCTGTTTAACTGGCAGAATCTTCTGGTTCTGTAAAATGTCATTGGCAGAAGGGAAAGAGAGCCATGTGGATTATTTTTGAGTATTGCAAGTATATGGCATAGTGCAAGCTGCAGAATATAGTACTGGTATTCTTGATGTGACTGTTTAACAGAGATGTGTATATTTGTTAGAGAACCACAATGAAGTCTTTTCCAAATAAGTCCAACCTTGCATCTTGCTCAGTCTACCATGAAGAATGTACTTTTGGCTTTGAGATTTTTGGGCTAAGCACACATGTCCTTTCATTTTAAAAAGGAATCTAGGGTAGATCCAAACTGTCTCTGACTGCAAATCAGCAACCATTTTCAGGCAGTCTTGATGCTCTCTGAGATAGAAGTCCTCCTGTGGAGTTTTCTTCTTGCTCAAGGTCAGATAACTTTCACAGTACTCACACCATCTACAAGATTTACTATTGGTTATAAAAATATATATGAAATATAAGTTTACTCCTGATGTCTGGAAGTGGGCTTGGTGTTGTATCTGGTCTATAAATAATAAAAGTAAATATCCATGCATGAATACTTTGAGACATAATGCATGTACTAAACACAGAATATATGTACCATCAAGTGTTTCAGAAATATCTAATATGTTCTGATATATTTATTCTGATTTTTTCCCTCACCCCATAAACTGAGCAGATGTCTCTGGAGCCATGTGTCTGCACTCAGGGTTCAGTCATGTGCTACCAAATCATCTGCATGAGGAAACAAAAAGCCTCCATTGCTCTGTGAATCTATAGCTGCAGATGACAGCACTCGTAGCTGGTTTACCATTACCTCCTTGTCCCTTTTCTTTCTTCCCATGTAGATTTGTGAGGAACTAACACAGGCTCCTCCAGATTGTTTAACATGTCATCCAGGAAATTGAGCCAGCATGGAAAAGGAAGAGGGAACAAATCACACTGAGCAAAAGGTTAGCCAAGCTTAGTTTTTCCCATAGGTTAAAGAGGGAAAAAACAAGATAACCAATACTTTCAATGTAGCCCATGATGAGGAAGGATGTAGATAAAGGGAATGAACTCTCTAATGATAGCTAGGTCTTCTTTCATGTTTCAGGACAAGAGTTTAGAGAAATGTTAGATTAATTTGAAGATTTTAGGAGAGAAGACATTTGGGAGACATGCTTTTCTTGGAACATTGTGGATGCAATTTTGGTTAGAAAATCACACAGCAATGAACTCACTTTAATATAAAAATATTCTTATTACATTTTTTCTTTTTCTGTGATGATCTAAAGTATGCAATGGTTATTCCCTGTAGTATAAATCTGTAATGTATATTACCTGGGTTTGGCTGATAAAAATGTTTCAGCAAATATTTCATCTCGTTCCCACACATTGTCTTGGTTTTGAGCGTGGAGTTCATAATCCACATCAAATGACTAGATTTTTGCTTCATTTATTCATAGCTAAAGAGAAATTTTAATGTAGGACTTAAGCAGAGAGGCAGTTCATTGTGGAGCAGCTACACAGTTCAGCATATGTTTGCAGGAATGTCCCTTTTAAACCAAAATAGCAGAGATACCTGATGGTATCTGGTTGCATATTCACATACATCTCAGGGGACTATATGTAGAGTCATGTTCTGTGAGTTCACTGTCATAGTCTGAGGCCTTCAGCTTCATTCTTGAGTGGTGATTGTGCTTAATGCCCATTCCTCAAAAATAAACTTACCATGTTCTTCAAAGAATAATAAAGCTTCAAATTTGCTTTCTTCAAAGAACAAATTTGAGAAAAATTCTCCAGTGCTTCTTCAAATTAACTCATTGTGTTTGGCTGTCATGATATCTAGGGAGTCAAAACTCCTGTTCAGTCCAACTAAATCAGTTTTACTCTATCTTGTGAGGGTTAAGTGCTTCTTTCTGCCTTGTTGGAACATAAGAAACTGTACCTAGTACTATACAGTACTTGGTTCCTGAAAGTCTGTTCAAATTGCATTTTTACACAGGAAATATCTGACAATGCAGGATCTGAAAATCAACCTGAATGCAGTGTTAATTAAAAACATCTGATAATCACAGTAGCTGAGGATTGTTATTTATGAAGCATGGTTCCAATGAACACTAAGCTCTAAGGAAAATGTGCATGATTGTCTAGGTTAGTGCAGATGCTGATGCAGTTATGTTGCGGTTCTAGTGATCTCTTTTTTAACGAACTGTAAGTCTTCTGACAAAAAGGTGAACAGGATCACTAATAACAGTTAAATCTTCACTAGCAGATGTGTTGAAAATAATTAAAAAAAATAATTCTGGAAAAGTAAACATAATCTAATAACTTTTCTCATTTTCCTTCAACCTTCCTCCCAAAGATATCCAAACTCTTTTCAGAAACTATTTCAGTATCACAATACCCCCACTTCACCATCTGACCGAAGGGCAATAAACAATTGAACAAGCAGTCTTCTCTGAAGTGCAGAGCATCTGTAACACAAAGAAATGAGAGCTATTAAATTTCAGTGCCTTTGAAGATAAGCCTGCTCATAGGTGATATGACTTACATCATCAAGGCCAGTTAAATACGTAAGCTTATGTTCAAATATAAGCTCTGAAAATTGTAATAGCCCAAATTCGCAAGGTACTATGCTACTGAAATTCTTTTGGAGGCAAGGCAACTCAGTTCCTGGAAACCTGCTGTTGTCTGGAATATGACTAAGCCCAGTGCTTCAAGATAAGCACAGCCTCAGGCATCATCATAGCTGGTCCAAGCTGTTTACTAGCTAGGAAAGCAGATGGCTGTCTCATTTGCAGGAGGACACACCATATGTGAACCGTGTCCAGATAACACCACAGCTTTTGTAAAGGCCTCAGAATTAGTCACACAGTTGTCAGCAACAAGGAGCAGCAGCTTCAAGATCATGACTGTGAATTATAGTCCTGTCCCATAGACTGTTTCTGGCATTTGACTCTAATCTATTAACAGAAACTATAGAGTATATATGGAAGGAGGAGGGGTGAAGGAAGAAAAAGTTTCTTTACAAGCCCATGTTGCTACAGGGCATTACAAAGCCTGTCATGCCTCCTCATCCTTTTCTGAGAGCAGTAAACTAACCCAGCTCCTGGAAATCTATTACAACTAAGAAAGATCCTCAACATAAAATACACAGAAAAGCCCAGAAGTCTGCAATGTTATTTCAGAGACTGGAAATAATCTTCCTGTAATGGCATAGGTGTAAGAATAAAATGTTCTGTTTGTATTTTATGTTACTGTATATTTTGAGAAAGATTTGAGGTCACCCTCAAAGCAGGAATTTCTCTTATGAGTTAGGCCTCAACGATTTTACTTGAAATTAATAAATAAGAAATGAAAGAGGAATTTGTTTCTCCAAAACCCAAGCTGTAAAATATATTTAATTTTTTTTAAATTTTGTTTATTGTTCTTTTAGTATTTTATGTTCTCAGACAACTAGAGTGGTTTAAACAGAATTTCTAGTTTTGGTTCAATAAGATTTTAAAGAAGAGTTTTGTAATCACAGTGCCAATTCAAACTTCTTACTAAAGAGCGAATCCAAGGAATGCTTAACTTTTCTGGTTTAAACTCTTTGTTAAAAAGTTTAAATTGGCAGTAAAACTGCTGTTTAAGCTGCTAGTACACCAACATCAGAGAAATCTGGGTTAGCCTCTGGTACTCTGCCAGGTACAGTACTGCATTTACCAAGATAAAGACAGAAATAAAGCAAAAACAAACAAACAAAACAAACAAAAAATGGAGTGCAATATATTTTATTTATCCTTTGTTACCCTATATTTTATTTATCCTTTGTCACCCTAATGAAATTATTCTAAATAAATAAAACTGTGTGAAGCATCTTTGAAGGCCATTAACAATGGACTTTCAAAACCTGTTGATTTGAACTAGGCAGCAAGTCCAAAAAATGGTGACATATAACTGGAAAGTACAACCTTGTCTGGTTCAATGACTGGCACATATTTCTGAAGAAACAGTCCTTATAACATACTTAATGGTCTGTAAGGAATAGGCCTTTTTACTCAAGAGTGAAATAATTATGTACAGTATTACACCACTTACTTCTCTTAAAAGTTATAGCATCAGGGTCCTGATGTTGTAGTTTGACATTTCAACTGTAAGAACTGATTTTTCACATGTAATACCTCAGCCACCTTGGATTCTATCCACCTAAAAACTTGGCAGGCAGGTTAGTCTGCCCAGATGATTTTTTTAATAGTTTAAAATTAGGCCTTTTCTAGCTGCAGAAGAGCCAAGAATCACTTTGGAACATGTTGTAGATGTATTTATTTTTTAACCAACAGTAATTAGAAAATTACTCTGTTAAAAAACAAACCATCAAAACCAAACAAAACCCAAAACAAACCAAAAGCAAACAAACAAGCAAAAAAACCCCAAAAAACAAACCAAACCAAAACAACAGAACAATCATCTAGCTGTCATCACTTATTGTAGACTGCTGCCCTTTTGTATTTTGAAGCAAAAGAAAAAGTGCTCTGAACCACCCCAAAGACAAACTGTGAAAATCAAATATTTGGCCTAGGGGCAAGTGAATTCTCCAGCAAACTTTAGCAGTTCCATTTCATCTACTCAATCAAGAGAACACTTAACAGAAGTTTAAAAATTGTGTTCTACTCTTGCCCTACAGCATGTCAGTCTTGATTTTGGCTGTGCCTATAAAGATAACATCTATTGGGAAAGAAAACCACTCCTAAACTGGTGTGACCATTAAGCCACTATCAATCATCAAAATTTCTCGTGAGTCAATATGCACACTCATCATCAATCCTTTAAACAATGACTGTATAAACCATCTGATGCTGGGGACTTAATATGCTGGCTTCATGGTCCAGCACTGTATTTCAAACCAGAGACTGGGAATCAAGACAACCTCAAGACGGATGTACCAAAAAAGGTGTCTCTAATTTTAGCTGTTCTTGAATAGTCAGAATAGGCTAAACTGAAATATTACAGATGGCCATCAATCCCTAGTCTTCTGCTTTGTTCTTCATCTAAATCTGTTCAAACCACAGATTTATAGCATAGGCATTTTTAATAGACCAGATTAAGGAGACGGTCCTAATCAAATTGACTACAACAGTGCATATAGTTGGAGATGCGAACATTACTAACTCCTTGATTCACTGTGTGAAGCGAAAAAATGAGAGAAAACATTTTACCTTGATCTGAACCTGAGACAATAAAAGTTTTAATGGCTTCTGTAGATTTAAAAAAATTACAAGATTCAATCATAAAATATTCAGTGTTGTTCAGGGAATTTTTGATGTTTGCTTTATTAAACAAAAGTATATTGAAGTTTGAAATGTCATTTCAAAATGAACAAATCAAAACAGTGCGATTAGAACATGTCTAATGAAATGTTTTGACGGGAAATAATCTTTTATTTTTCCCTCCAATCAAACAGTAAAGATCAGACATGATTTCACAAGTTCTTTTCATTAACTGATAATTTATTATCTTAAAAATTTAAAATAAAATGGAATTTATTCCTGCTTTTATGTATTTCCAGGCTTTTTCATGGATGTCATGGTTAGGCACTAGCAAAGAGCACCTCTTCAAAGGACCCTTTATGTTGCTAATAGATTTGTCCAAGTATATGACTATATTCCTACCACCTTACACACATTCATGACATCTAAAAAGCTATGTCCATTTTCTCATTCTTTCTTCTACTGTATTATACTCAGAGATGCTTGTGTTAAAAAACATTTTACTAGAATAAAATAAGTTGAATGATGTATCTACTGGTCTTTCATCAAGACTCCTTACTAAATAATTTAATATTTCTTATTATTTAAAAAAATACACATTCATCATCAGGCAAAGGTAGTCCTCTGGGCTGTCACCATGGTGCTACCATGTTGCTATTGCAGATTTCCATAAAAACAGAATTAAAGTTAATACTGAAGTCTTACAGCCAGGACAACATTACCACACTAATACCAATGTCATCATCTCTTTCCATGTGCATGATATTTAAGCAATGTACTGAGTAATACTGTTGCAGATTACAATGCTGGAGTCCCTCTTACTTTCCTATCTTGTACTTTAAAGCTGCCTATTAGGAAAAGACGATCCCAACTAGAATGAGATTGTAACACAATCATCCATTTCAGAATATTATGCCATGATTTTAGCAGCATGCTACAAACTCCCTTTGCTCCTGGGCTTAATGAAATTTGAACTTATTACATGGTTCAGCACAATTTTTGGAAGACAACCAGTAAGTATGGGAGGTTTGCAGTTGAGACAAGTGACTTGTTTGCCAGGATCTGACTCTCGAGGAAAGCTAGCTGCAGGGCCAGATCTTTTCATTGGATATAAACCAACTATGCTCATAGCAGTGTTTACCAGTGATGGCAGCCTGTGATAGAGCTATATCTTTTCAGTAATACTTTAACCAGAGAATAGCCAGTAATGACTGCACCTGTATACCCACTCAATGGTGCTTTGCCACTATATAATACAGTATGCAACAAAGGCTACTTGACTACAGCAGTGCATTTAAATGTGGAAATTCACCTACTGAGTAAAAATCACATACTACACCTTTCTACGTGCTACTTTATGTGAAATTATAATATGGAGATATTCTGGATTGAAAAAAGTAAAGATATGTACCAGCACACAACAGCTTGTTGTGTTTTTCAGGCTAACAGCTTAGCTGTAACATTTGTGCATTAGCTAAATAACATCTCAAGGGGAGCTGAAGATAGAACCTTGATGCCTCCTGATTGTACATGTGTGAGTTTGTGCTCTCAGAGGATGGTCCTTAAAAAACTCCCTGCTGGAAGCTATTGTGCATATTGTAAAAGGACTGTTGCTAAGTGCCAATTGAGCTAGTACTGTATACTTGCCATTTTAAAAGAAGATTTCATACCACTTGATTATGTTAAACAGAAATGTTTGAAATTTAGACTGAATTACATCAAAATGGCACAGTAGTTATATGTCTAAAGAGCTGCTGCTACTCTCTGTCATAACTAGTGTCAATTCCTCTGGTAGATGGTTTTATGTGAAACTGGGACAGGCAAAGTTTAGAGAGCCGTGACATAAAGAAGTCATAAACAAATGCTCCCACAAAACCAGACCTCTTGTTTATATTAACAAGCAAGAATTCCTTTAAAGTACTGTCCTTAACCAAAAAGAAATGCCATTTTTTAGGGTCAGATCTTGATTGCCCTAGGTGTTAGAAATGTTTCTGTCAAGAGTATGATCATTTAGGGGAATTCAGTGAACACCAGTAATACAATCTAGGGAATATATTGAGTACAAGCAATGCAAAAATCACCTCAAGATAACTTACCAAGGACAAAAAAAAAAAAATAATATTAATAATAGCTAGCCAGCATCAGAGTCTGACAGGAAAAGAAATCCAAGATCATTGTCAGGTAGATGGGAGAAAAAAAGTGAATGATATAGGAAAACTATAGGGAAAAGTATTGAGAAAAAAAAAGAGAGAGATGGACATCTACTTTACATGTAAAAATCTGGTATTTTTATGGTCAGCATTTCCACACATCTTGAACAGAAAGTAATAGAATGTAAATAAATCACCATTGGATGTAAAAAGGAAAATAATGATAAATTCTAAATAATCCCTTTGGACAGCTATCTGCCATAAAACTTAGGTAAGCTACCTTAGGATTTATGAATTTGGAAAAAAAAAAAAGTTAAGTTGATCTGGGGAGGGAAACAAAGGAATTAATTTTGAATTTTTGTTTTTACTTTTTCTAAAGGAGACAAAATTAAAGTAAACTAAATACTTTACAAAAAATCAAGAAATACCAACAACTCTGAGGGGAAGGAATGGTTTTTTTACAAAGACTTTATATTTCATGTGGTCTAGAAATTCTTTTTGCGTCCTCCACTCTGCCTGGTGCTTCTCCGGGCTTTGCTGACCTTGGCTGTGTTCTTTGTTTGACATTTCTAGATTGTGGTTTTGCTTGTAAATACAGCTTCATTTGCTTCCATCTGAGCTGGTCTGGCAATTTTATGTTGGGGGGAATTTTTAACCCACCACAATATGCAAGGCCTATCTTTTTATGGCTTTACTCTTGTTTTCTGTTGATTTACCAAATATTCAAGAAATTATATTATCACGGAATCACAGAATGTTGGGGGCCAGAAGGGACCTCGAAATATCACCTAGTCCAACTCCCCTGCCAGAGCGGAATCCCCTATACCAGATTACACAGGAATGTATCTGAGTGGGTCTTGAATATCTATGGAGAAGGAGACTCCACGTCCACCCTGGGCAGCCTGTCCCTCAATATCTTGTTGGTTTTCTGTAGTTTACTTAGTTCATTTCTGTTTCTTATTCACTTGGCGATTTTTCTGATTTAATAAGTAAGCAAACTTTTATTCCACTATTTCATTATCAGTTAAGGCCCCCCTTTTTTAAACTCCTTCAAAGTTTTTATTCTCCAATTTTCAAGGCATTTTCTTCTGAACAAAGGATTTTTAGTTGCTTATTGTTTTATTTTAAATTGAACCAGAAAAAAATAGCTTACTGCAATTTTCATTCCCATTTCCCTGAGTTAAAAAAAAAAAAGTCTTTGAGCTTATATTTGTGTTCAGATGCAACGTGTTTTCTAATCATGTTAGAAAAGCACAGCAATTCAATTATGACTAAAAAGAAACCCTAGAGATGGAGCCACATATGCCACCAAAACTAATGCTCTAGAATAAGAGGGTTTGAAACTACTAGTTCTTAACCTCCATTGCCACAACCTCCTTCACACTTACATTAATGTTTACAGTATATCTATTGTGCTGTATCAATTATAGTAAAGAAATATATAGTGCATAAGTATGGATGGATGAATCATAAGTGAAAGCAAGAGTGCTGGAAACTGTGGAGTTTGCTGTACATGAGATATCCCTCCTATTACAACATCCATTTGTTCACTGAAATATTGGATTATTCAGTACATGAGATGTACTTTCTATTACAACATCCATTTGTTCACTGAAATATTTTTAAATGTGTAGATTTAAAATAATAAAGAAAATCTTTCTTTTTTACATTTTGCTTTGAATTTTTATGCTGAATTTTATTGAAACATACTTTTAAAAATCAGTCATTTTAGTATCCCTTTTTATCAAATTATAATCTTTTTACCACTTAATAATAGAGGAGCAGAAGCTTTTTAAGCACATAACAACTGTGACAATTTGATGGAATTCAGTTTGAGTAATAATTTTATCAAATAATATATTTCTTTTTAAAAATACCATTTATTAAATCATGATCCATAGTTTAGGCAGAATGGTAAAGCAAATGTCATTTTTAAACACATGACCCACCTTTGCTGAAAGCACAGCATAATCACAACATGCTATAGGAAGTGTTGGCATGCTTTGAAATTCAGAATATCTCTATCAACAGATTACTGAGACAGATGAAAGCCCAGCATTTCTGAGCTAAATGCTACTTAGTCACTTCTTCTTGTGCACTTCCATTGATTTTTGTGAGTTTTCATGGGTTTAACTCAAGCACCTCATGCATGAAGACCTACCTGTCTAACATAGACTAGAGCAAATATTGCAAATTTTGCTCTCTGTGAACATTTCCAGTCTGGTGCCACAGAGAAAATAAAATCCTGGGGACAGGATCTACAAGTAACAAACATAAAAGGCAGATGACATCAAGGTGAGTGGAGCTGTCGATACACCAGAGGGATGGGATGTCATCCAGAGGGACATGGACAAGCCAGAGAGGTGGGCCCAGGTGAACCTCATAAGGTTCAACAAGAGCAAGTGCAGGGTCCTGCACCTGGGTCAGAACAATCTTCACAATCAGCACAGGCTGGGGGATGAGGAGATAGAAAGCAGCCCTGCAGAAAAGGACTTGGAGGTGCTGATGGATGAGAAGCCAGACATAAGTAGGTAGTGTGCACTTGCAGCCCAGAAGGCAAATCACATTCTGGGCTGCATCAAAAGTTGTGTGGCCAGCAGATTGAGAGAGGTGATTCTGCCACTTTATTCTGCTCTTGTAGGACCTCACCTGGAGTACTGCATCCAGTTCTGGAGCCCTCAATACAGGAAGGACATGGAGCTGAGAGGGTCCAGAGGAGGGCCATGAAAATGATCAGGGGGTTAGAACACCTCTGCTACAAAGACAGGCTGAGGGAGTTGGGGTTGTTCAGCCTGCAGAAGAGGAAGGATCCAGGGAGACCTAATAGTGACCTTCCAGTACCTCAAAGGGGCCTACAAGAAGGATGAAGAGGGGCTGTACATAAAGGCTTGTAGTGATAAGAAGAGGGTCAATGATTTTACACTAGAGAAGAGTAGATTTAGATTGGATGTTAAGAACAAGTTCTTTACCAAGAGGGTGGTGGAACACTGGAACAGGTTGTCCAGGGAGGTGGTTGAGGCTCCATCCCTGGAGATATTCAAGGTGAGGCGCAACAGGGCTCTGGGCAACCTGATCTAGTTGAAGATGTCCCTGCTTACTGCAGGGAGGGTTGGACTAGATGACCTTCGGAGGTTTCTTCCGACCCAAAACATATGTGGAAATTACACCTAAGCAGAAGATGGAAAATATACTGAAATACAAGAAACTATCAAGCATAATAAGTAGCAGGGACTGAAAGCAAAGGTAAAGGTCTACATAAGCAATTTCAGAAATGGAAATTGCTACTCTCAGTGAGAGAGACAGAAATACATCCTCTCATACTTCAGCTCAACTCCCAAGAAGAGTTTCTTGCAAGACAACCTGTCTGTCTTGGCAAAGCATCAAGCTTATTTCTTCTTTTGCAGTTACTTTTTATCTCTGCAGAATATTTTAAATTTTGTTCTAAAGATTAAGACATTAACATGGGAGGAAGATGAGCTGCTTCCTCCATGAGTCTTGAAAACTCAGCAGTTCAGCTTGTAGACTCAGCTAAGTAGGCAAGTATCTACACCTCCTGATGGTCTAGCTACCTCTCAGAGAGTTTGCATGGATTGAATTCAGCTGGCCTGGAGGATCACATAGCAGTAGTGGCCAGGAGTCTGATTTCATTTAGTCAATAAAATAATAAGAATATTATGCATTTTAAGTAGAACACTGTTAATCAAAGAGCCTGTGAGCACTTTATCTTCATAGACTGTGAGAAAGAGTATGTACAGGAGAGGCATGTTAGTGGCCCCAGAGTCCCCTAGGCAGAGGTCAGAGCTGAAGCACTGATAATCTGTAGTTTCTTTTGCCTGTCCTATGTGTGAAAATGTCTGAGGCAAAAGGAAAATTTGGAGTCACATTTAACTTTTGTTTTCCTTTCCCAATTTGATGGGAGGAGACCTACAAATGATACGTTTGATTTGAGGCCATTAAATATTTTTCATCAGCCTTTCACTTCAGTAATCAGTTTTCACAGAGATTTTTAGAAAACAAACATTGTCCTGACACTTTGGTCTGTCTTCTTCCAACATACACAACTAATACATCAATAAGTATTTTTGTTCTGAAATTTGAGTCTACATGCCTGAAAAAAAACCTCCAAACATAAATTGTGAAAAGAGCTCCAGACCTGGGATATATTTCCATGAGATGGAGAGAGATAAGTGAACACACACACACTGCCAGAAAACAAAACTCCTACCTCCTAGCAATAACTGCAGGGTCCTGGGTCTTACAAAATTCTGCTTGTTCTAGAACCTGCCAGACTTTATCATAGGCAACTTAAATTCCTTCAAATGCAGAAGCAAAGCTGTTAGATCACCTGAGTGTTTTTCTGAAACTCTCAGAGCAGCATGAGAGCTGCTGCAATGAATGGACAAGTATCTTGCCAGGAGAAGGGGAAAGAAGGAAAAGTAGGAAGAGAGGTAAGGGAGAAGGAGAGAAAGCACTCCCTTCGTTTCAGTAGTAGCATGGTAGCAAGTAAGTTACCATCAGCTTCCAGTTTTAGACCTCTGATTTTGAGATGTTTGTTAATGAAACAAATCATGAAAGGCCACTTTCACTTCTTCAGGGCATATAGTGAACATAAGAACTCTCTCACTTCAGATGAAAGTCAGTCCTCCAAATTAACAAATTTACCGACTGCTTGGGTTAGTACATCTGCCATTGGAATAAGTCATTTTCTTGCTAGAATGAGATTAGGCCTTTCTATAAGTTAGTGCTGACTTGTCATAAAGCACTGGAAATTAATCTTACTGATTTATTGTTTTAGCATCAAGGAATTATACAGTCCAGTTAATCGTAAAGAAAAGGACACATACCAGTGTGAAATATTTCATATTTTCAAACTATCCTTAAGTGTAAAGTTTAGGGCAGGCTTTCAGGTGGTAAATTCTTTCTTCAGATGAAACCTTTATCTGCCTTTAAATTTGTGTTTAATTTGGTTTCTAGTTTCTTTTGCAGTTTGTTTAAGACTTCTGCATTCAATGTCTTACCTGACCGACATGTATCTTCCTGCATGTAAAAGAAACATATTCATTATCATGTTACCTTGAAGAACTTCTCTAAGACTTCAAATAAATTCCTGCATTTTGTTTATTGCTAAAAGATGTGTTTCATGACAGCATTACCACTGTTCCATATACCTTTCCTCAAGCATTTTCCCATAAGAATTTTGTTGTGGATGCCCTTTATATTTCACAAGTGTTCCATAAAATGCCTCTATCTCTTTAGAACTTACCATGTTCTTTTTCTGCCTGTAACTGCAGACAGAATATAATTCTTTTAGTGGTCTGTATGAATATTCATAAGTGACAAGTACTCTGAGTTCTAAAATACTGGATTGGGAGGTTTTGCAATGATTAGATCAGGGCTTCTCTCAGTTGTACCCTGGGATTAAAATGTCATTATTTCACTGCAATAACAGAAGAAGAACACAACATTACAATAGATTTTTGACAAAAAGGAGATAACTTTGCATTATTTTTCATCCTTCTTTCAGCCTTTGTCATGGGGATGGACTCATGCTGTGACATTCTTCTCTGGGTATTGGAACATGAGAATGATATACTTGACTTTGAATGTCTCAAGTTTTGTAACATATAATAGTTGAGTTCTACTTCTTTCACCCCAGTATTTTGTATTTTGATGGGCAAGTGCCACTTCACCGCTAAGGCCCTTCTGCTGACCTTTAACACAGCAGGCAGCTTTAGCAGTGCAATTATCAGGATGGGCCGTGGTGTCCTAGAGGAAGTCAGCATATGCACGTGTATAAACTGGGATATCAAGGATGTAAAAATCAGAGGAGCACATACCAGGCACATGAAGTCATTTGATCATGACAACCCAGTCAAGCCAAGTCAGTGACGGTTATGTCAGAAATTCTTGCTTCATGTATTTGACTGAAAATGTAAGGGTACAGATTACTGTGACCCCATTTTACTTTCTCTTAAGCTGCTACAAATTCCAACTCAGAAAGTTCTGTCTAGCAGCTGAACAGCATTAAATTAACATACAGGAATCTTATTCACCCACTTGATGTATATTTTTGTATAAGTTTGATCCTTGTTTTCCAGTTTCATCGCTGTCACTGGTACTTACACAATACTAGGTCATTGTTCCCAAATGTGGGTACCTAAAGCATAAATATACACCTGGGTGCTCATCCTTAATATAAAGAACCACCTTGTATGAGAAACAAACCCTGGATTTGTTCCTCAATAGCAAAGGGGCATTAATAATACAAGTCTCAGTAGACTATTACTGCAACATGTTCAGCAAACAATGTACACTACTATATGTAGAAGATAGGCCATCAATGAAACATAAAGAAAAGCAGACAGGAGGAATTTTGGTATTGCACTTGTAGTTACCACTGCTGGGGCTGAGGAACTGCTCTCAAATTTTTCTTGAACTAAACATATTTTCATGATGGATGCATTTGTGCTATGTGTTACTTTTGCCCTGTCAAATATAATTAAAGAAGTTTTGATGGGGTTTCTTTTAATGGGTAGCATGCCTTTTAGAAGCACATTGAGCACACTATTTTTTGCTCTTCCTTTACTTACCTTCATTGTTTTGCTTTCCTTCACTCAGTGGCTGTTGTCACACAGTTTGCCTTCTGAAGCTTCAGGCCTCTTCCATCTTTTTCCTATTGTCCTTCCAAAGAAAACAAACCAAAGTTCTGTTCATTATTTTTTCTTCAGCAGACAAATTCGTGTTTTTTCAACATACTGCAGGAGGACAGTGTATACTGGTTTTGCTGCTTAAATATTATTTTTCATCATTTATCTGTTTATTTTTCCAAATGTGTTAAGAAACCTCCCAATGAGATCCCTTCTTCCCTCTCCACAGTCTTCCCTTTAGGAATATGAATGCTGCTAATGTCTCTTGGGTAAAATCCAGCCACTGTGTCCACATCAAGTCAAGCTGAATTTACTCCATGCCCTGCAGCTGTTCCATTGTCTCCTTATTACAACACAAGTTTCTGTTTGTTTTATTTATTTATCATTTCTAAGTACCAGGCTTTCTGGCAAAATGTTGCCAGATGGAAGTTACATGGAAAATGTTTAGCACAGCTTTAACACATACTCCAGAGTATGTGTACATGCATTTCATTCTTGGTAAATCAGCATTTAGGGAGTATGGGGAAATAGGCTGTGAAATGTGATCAGCTTGTCCTGAGCTACAGTGCTATTTTAATAAAATCTCTAGCAAAATTAAATAGCAGAAACTCATCCAAGTCCTCAGAGCATGCATTTGCTCCTCCTTGAGCTATCAATATCAAAATAGTCTCTTAGGCAACTATGTCAATGAAAAATGAAGAAAAATAAATAGAAAAAAGTGAATAGGTATTTCTGATGAATAACCATCATCCCTGACTGTGCTACATCACATTTCTAATCTCTTTATTTTGAGCATTTATTAACACTTGCATCCCTCTGTTAAATAAGAATGAACTGCTTAAATAATGTTTATTCCTCTATTATTTTCTGTGGCTTTTTCCTCAATCGGAATTAACTAGTCAACTTCTATGTTGGTAGGGCACAGAATAGAGAAATAAGGAAAAAACCCTATTGACATTTGTATAAAGTTCCTCTGTTTTTCAGGAATGGGGTGG
>NC_072012.1:34649317-34659317 GCF_027791375.1 Indicator indicator
TATTAGAATTAATATCAAATGCTCATTGAAAAGCACATCCTACCAAAATTGATGTTAAATGAAAGGAATTCCTTTCATTAGACATTAAGCTTTAATGATAATTTAAGGGGAAAAACAAACACTTTTTTATTATGTTATTCATTAGAGAATTATTTCATTTTGCACAGAATTGGAACTCTTGCCAATTAGACTGCTTGCATTAAAAGACACTCTAGTCAGGGTATTCTAAGAATTACATAATTCACCATATCCTTACTAATGAAAAGTTTAAGTGACCAAATACACAATGCAAAGCTTCAAGCTTTATATCTACTATTCTTTACTCATTCAAACATCTAATAAGTATTTTGTTATGCTAACCAAAATGCAGCATAGTCTATTTTTCTGAGTAATGTGTTGTAATTAGTTTTGCTTAGATGGGATACTGCTAGAAATTGCATCTATTTCACCACTAGAAGCTCATCCCTCTGTCTCTTCATTTCCCTTTTTCTTTGTGTTTTTAAGTGCTATATTGACTTATGGTATGTGATCTGTTAAAATCATGCAGACTTACAAAGATCTTCATTTACAAATGCAAACTGAGGCAGAAACCTTCTGACTTTTTAAATCTTTGATATTTAAATTGCATTTTCATATGTATAGAAATAGTTCAGTAACACCATTTAAAGTAATCCTTTAGTTCAACCTTTGTCTTTCTAGTCTAAACATTTTTTTTTATTTCTCCAAAGTTTATCTGGACTTCTTCAATATGATGTATGTCAAGGAATCAGCCTAAGTGATAAAAGCAGGAAGGGAAAGTCTGCCTCACTGAGTATTTATATTGGCAAGAGCCGACAATTTTATAAAAGAAAAACAAACAGAGAGGCTGTTCATTTCTAAAATGAAATCAGCTTCACTTCATTTCTCTCAGGAAAACATCATCGCATGAAATGATATAAATCAGTATTGATATCACTAAGCTTCCAACTAGAAGAGACAAATGCACTCTACAGCACAGTAATTCAATGGCTCTGAGTCAAGTTTACTGTTGTCTCGTTTCTACTACTCATCGTAAAAATTCCCTGTGAAATAATTATCCCTAAAACAATCAAGACAGTATATCTCTATAAAGGAGAGGATCGATTTAACAACAAACTCTAGATTTATCTGTATTGATTAGAGGGCATTCAGTGTAATTTTAGTGAATTATGTTTGGCTTTCATTTCCCAGAAGAAATTTTTCTTGTGGTGATCAAAAGGTAAATTACAAACTACTACAGAGTCTTTTGTGTGCTGCCTGCATAATATTCAACTATTTTCAAAGAAACATTGATATAAGAAGGGACAAAATATTGGATTTTTTTTTACACATGATATCTTACTATAAAAAATCATATGACTGAGTTTATAGCACTTACCTAAGAGTCTGATGTCATCTTCTCAATTCATTAATACGGAAATCAGGACTGCACTAAAGAGCCTGTGCTGAAGGAACAAATCCAAGATCATCTTATGAGAATAGAATTAGAAAGATTAAGAAAGTAATATGATTTTTCTTCTTAAATAGAAGTAATTTCAAAGGAGCTGTTAACACTTCCCTGTCTGAATCTTTCTTACTGGCAAAAGGGAGAACTGAAGGAACCAGGCAGACTCAAAGACAATTCAATGTAGCTGTACGTCTGACACCACTGCTGATACAATTTAATTGAGGACTAATTGGAACTAAGAAAGCTACTTATTTTGTCAACTGCACATGTATTCGTTCCAGTCATTTTTAATCTGATGTAATGGTGATAAAGACTCTAACTTACTTTGTTTAGCTAATAGAATTAGGCCAGAAAGGATCACCTAGTCATTTCATGTTACCCAATACACTGTTAATATAAACAACATCTAATTACACCAACTACATATTCCCATGAAATGACCAATTAGAACATTTGCCAATTCTAAATGTTCACTGTTAGACACATTTCTACAGGCTTTCTGAGGGTCATATTCATAAATTCTACACCACCTTGCAAGAAGAAAAAGGTCACAATATGTGAGGAAAAAGTTAGTTTTAGCAGCACAAAAACATTTAAATACTCAGGCACACTCCTGAGATATTCCACACCCAACCCCACACAGTATATCAAACTAAAATGCGATTTATTATGATATGTAATATTGCACATTTATATACTCTTCTTCCTGAATCAAGCAGATCATATCATGTATTTAAGCATCATATAACAAAAATCATAGAATCACAGATTTTTTTCAGTTAGCAGGGCATGTGTTAGCATTTTAGTATTTAGACAGACAAATTTAGAGTGATTTGTATTTCTTTCAAGGCTGATTTATTGACTGTGATTTGTAGCTTATATGAATAATACCAGAGGTGTCTCTTATTTGGTTTTTGTTACTTTACTGATGAGTCAATAACTGCCCCCAGAAAACATCAGTCCAGTATCTACCAATGTGTTACAAAGTGACACAATATGACAATAATATTGACAGTAAGTGTTAAACTCAAAATCAAAATAGAAAAATACAATAAATGAGAACCGTATCTTCCTTGTTTAAAGAAAAATTGCTGACACTGTAAAAATTGCTTTTACTTTGATGAATGAATGGTTATGCCTTAAGTAACCATGCTGAAAAATTTGCCAGTTATGTAGCAGTAAATAAGAGTATATTATCATGTACATTATATGATCTAATCAACATGAAGCATGAGAAATGCTCAAAAAGGTGCAACAAAGTTATCCAGACAGTCTAAATAAAAGACGTATGTCTACAAGGGCTTCAATCAATGCTTATAATGCAGTCAAATAAAAATCTGATACTGCAGAAGTGCCTGAAAGTATCGATGTTAGCAATTGCTCTGCAGGTTTCTACAATTCCTGCCTGCCACTTACACCTCTGCTGTGCAAGGTCTCAATCCCTGTCCCACTTAAATAAGTTCAAATGTTGCCACTTGGGTCAGTGGGCTAGTGTCAGTTGTTTTTCCTGTTCTTCTTAGACTATGCCCTAAACTTCTATTACTTACATGTAAGTTTTTTCTTGGAAGAAGAGACATGACAATCCACAAATCTGACCACTACAATTGTTTGAGATAATCAAAACATAACTTAAAAACCACATCATGTAAATAATTACCATTTGTTAACAGTAAAGTTAACAAACGTTCTTTTGAATTAATTGGTATATGCTGAATGTGTGCTACATTTTTTTTTATCCAGGGTATTTAAAAATTAAATATATAATAAACTTTTTCTTATTGTAATTAGATTAATAAAATAGAGTAATTAAAAGACTCTTACTTTTTTTTTTCTAAGAGCAAGAAATTATTAAACTATCCAGAAAATAATCAAAGCTTTTATATAAAAAAATCATTCTTTGAGTTGAATTCAATAAATCAATAAGAATATTATTGTTCAATAGGCAATAATTGTCTTCATATAAACTGAAAATATTGTTTGGGGTGATTAATATACAATGCTGCATTATGCATTTGGGAGTGTCAATGCATAATTTTTAGTTCTAATGTTATTATGTAATTGAGAGAACATGTTCATTTGCCCTAATAACTGCTAAGATACACTTAATAAAATGAAATGTAATAATACTTGTAATTTAATCTATTCATGAAAGCAATTTTAAAAGTCTACCATTCTCCTTAATGTGGATAACATTCATAATTTATAAAGTGTTGTGATGCAGAATTGGCAATGCCATTGTTTTTTACACTTTGAGCTGATTCCACAGCCTTCATTATCTGCATACCAACCTCAGGATTATCAGGGGCAAACAAAAGATAATTAACATCAGAAACAGGCAAATGCAGGAGCTACTGACTGAGGTTTTTTTTCATTTATTGCAGAACCTTTGAAAACTGGGAAATGGTATAGCTATTCAAAGTGTTTAGTTGGGTTTTTTTCCCCATTGCAGAAAACTATTTCAATATGTTTTCTTTGCTATGTTTTAGAGTCATTTTTTTGATGTAAAACTATATTGGTCTGTTCAGCTTCAGATACATTCAGTAAGTGAATATGTTAAGACAAATATTTTTTTCAAAGTACTGAGTCTTAATTTTCTGAAGTGTGTTGCTGTTGTTGGTTTCATTTTGGGTTTTGGGGTTTACTAAATGATGATATTGGTCCAAAACAGTGTATTTCAGTCAGTGAGAAACATTGAAAATTTTCTTTGTTTTCACACAAGGAATCCTGACTATGATTCTGCTTTGCACTCTAAAAGGTCTGCCATATAATTAATCATTTTAGAAATTATTCAGTGAAGATCCTCCACACAGAGAACCTTTTGAATGCAAGGCAAAGAAGCACTGTATCATTAGATGCTTATATGTGAATGAACATCCTTCGACAAATGGTCCAGGCAAAGTCACTTTATAAATGGAAATTTAAGACAGTGACATTCAGTTTCACACAATTTACAGATGCTGATGATTCTACACCCTTTACTTACATAGGAAATTCTTATTACAGGGGAATGTGATTAATAGCCTGTGAGCTCTCCCTGAAAGATCCAACTATTTGTGTTTAAACAGCACAGACTATTACTGTATCTTCAGTTTTAACATTTTTAAACTGAAAATATCTGATAAGTAACTGATCCAAAAATTATATGCAAACATATATGAAGCTTGCTTTCAGTCCAGTGTATTGGGCTGACAGCGTGTTACACAGAGACGAGGGTTAACACAATAAGATTAAAGTTTCAAGACATCTTGATTGAGCATTGCTCTCTTTCAGAAGATATGATGCCAGTTATATTTATAGCAGTGCCTTCACTATTAGAGTTATTCCTCATTTCTACTGCCCTAATCTTTTTCCTCTGGTCCTGACCCACAATGGACAGTGAAAGTCATAAGGAGATGAGCGTGACAGAGAGGGCTGCGTGAGCTGGGCCATGTGTGAGTATGCCAAGCATACTACCCCTTGGCTGGACCACAGGAGCAGGAAGAGGCTCAGGCCCAGAGCTTCCTCCATGCCCTCAGTTCAATCCTTACAGCCAGACAAGTCAAAGTGTTGAAGTGCTTAAAATGACACAGGCAACTCTGTCGTTAATGGTAAGCTAAATAAAAGTCAGCAATGTACCCAGGAAGTCAAAAGGGCCTGTTAAAAGAAGAAATCATCCTGCTATACTCAACGTTGGTATAGCTTCATATCAAGTACTGTGTGCACAATATAAGGGTACAAAAACACTATAATGTGTCCAAAGGAGGGCAACAAAGATGGTGAAAGGACTAGAGGATGTGACTTATAAGGAGTCGCTGAGCATATTTCAATTATTCAGCTCAAAGAAGAGGAGGCTGAAGGGTGATCTCATAGAATCAGAATGCTTTAGGTTGGAAGGGACCTTTAAAGATTCATCTAGTACAACCTCCCTGCAGTGAGAATGGACATCTTTAATTAGATCACATTGCTCAGGGTCCCATCCAACCTGATCCTTAATGTTTCCAGGGATGGGGCTTCTACTGATTCTCTGGGCAAGCTGTTCCAGGATTTCACCACCCTCACTGTAAGAACATTCTTCCTTGTATCTAGTTGAAGTCTGTCCTCTTCTAGTTTAAAACCATTGCCCCTTGTCCTGTCACAACAAGCCTTGCAGGCCCTTTCTCAGTACTGAAAGGCTGCAATAAGGTCCTCCTGCAGCTGCCTTTTCCAGGCTGAACAACTCCAACTCTCAGCCTGTCCTTGTAGGAAAGGTACTCCAACCCTTGGACTATTTTTGTGGCCCTCTTCTGAACCCACTCCAATAGATCAATGTCCTTCTTGACACACTACTCCAGGTGAGGTCTCACCAGAGTGGAGCAGAATGGTAGAATCACCTCTTGATCTGCTGGCAAGGGAGTTGATGTCCACAACTTCATCACACAGGAAAACAGAGAGGCACTTGATCTCTCTCTGGTGTCCAGTGAGGAAACAGATTGAAGATGCACCAGGGTAAATTCAGACTGGATATTAGGAAAAAGTTATGCACTGAGAGGATGGTCAAGCACCAGAACAAGTTCTTGAGGGGAGAAATCATGGCCTGCTGGTGTTCAAGTATTGTTTGAACAAATGAAATTTATTGTTTAACTTTTTTTTTGTTATGGTTAACTTTAGTCTTGCCCCATGTAGAGGCAGAAGTTGCACTTAATGATCCTGGAGGATCCCTCTCAACTCAGGATATTCTAGAGATCCTAAGCACAGAACTCTGAAGCACTGAGTCGTCACCCCTTGCACCTTTAGTTTTGGAAAAATAGGATTCCAGACTCTTCCCAGTCTAAGCTGGGGAGCTTAGGACTTTAGAAAAACTTAAAAATCAAGATGATAAAACTCCTAAGTACTATGGGGACCTATTAAAAACCGTATAAATTACAATTCCTTTTTTTTAAAGACATCGGCTTCAGTTCTGAAACTATTTGTGATAAAATATTTTTAAGCAAAGGTCTTTAAAAATAAAAGTACCATGACTGGACAAGATACCATGTCCCTTTGATCTAATAGAGAATACCAGTTCCTTCACATAATTCTATTTGTTGAAAGTCCCCCACAACGACAAGTTCTTTCCTTTTACTCATCCTCTGTTTAATTCCTCTTCTCTTGAAGAAAAGCAATGTATACTGTCTTCCAGTTCGCTGTAAATACATTTCATAGTGTACACTACCTTCTTTATTTACACACAAGCAAACACAATTGAAGTCTATGTAGCTTTTATTACCAACTGACACAGAAAAAGTACACACGCCAGGCAGTGTTAGTGGACAGCCGAAGCCTCCACAAAGACCACCACCTCCCGTGAACATATACCTGTTTCCTGAAATAGGAAAAGCAATCCCTGTTTAGAAAGTCCAAAGAACGTACACAAGTGGAGTACATGATGTAGAGGTCTCCAGTAAAGGAACAGTTCAATAAAGCCTTGTTTCCACACCTTATGCTTTGAAATAATTATGAACAACAATAAAATCTATTTGTCAATCTCACATGTATTATGAGACTTTTTCTCAAAAGTTTTCTCTAGAGCTATCTTAAGGTCTTCTGAAAATCGTTTAAGTGTTTGTGCTCACACTGACATAACGGTTTTATTTTAAGAGCTTACTCTGAATAGGATTTTCAGAGATCTGTAGTAAATAAGGAGAAAGACATAATACTTAGTGGCTACAGTGAGCCAAAATAGCATATACTCTTCTTATTCACACATTATAATTTACACTGTATGGCACATTATATTATTTTTACATAGTCACATTTCCTACTCACCTATTTTATGAGAAGATATATTTTGGAAATGTATGTCCTTCTTTCTGGAATGTTAAAGTAATTAAGAGTTAAAAGGTACAGCAATGTCCAGTTCTCAGGCTCTGTGCAAAACCCCTATTTGTGTTAATGGAAATTTTGTGACGAAGTGAGAACTACAGCTAATTATATAATAAAATGCTGACATTAAAAGGTGTAATTAATAGAATACTAGGATAACAATTTGGATGCATGTGCATATGTCTAACCCCAAACTTGTTTCTCCAAAATAAAGGAAGTAACTGCTTTTGTTTTGCCTGATAACTTTAATAAATTAATACAAAATTATTTTCAGCTACTGAGTTCCTGTCATTTAACCTGTCAATTCAGTGAACTGCTTGAGCTATAGATAAAGGCTCATATACTATGATCTATTTGAAGTGAGTTACATTCATTTCTGCAAATACACTCATATCCCAAACTTTAGAGTGCACACTTGGGAGTGATCTATAAGCATCTTACTGTGACAGCTGGTCAGGTAGAAAACTACAGACCCTGGATGTACCTCAGAGCGACAGGGCTTCATAAGAATAAAAGGAGCTTCTGCAAGCAAACAGAGTGCCTGTGGAAAGGATTACTTTCAGTCAGTATATGAGGGACAATCAAGTCTATGCCAGTAGCAAATCTTCCAGAACTTTTGGAAGAAAGTAACTGGTAATAAGTCCCTAAACTTTGAAATAAACAGCTTAAAGTGTATCAAATGGACTAGATGTATAACATAATGAATAATGTTGCAGGTATATTTATGAAAGGTATATGCACCACAAACACATGCACCCACAAATTTGTTGCCTGAGGAAGAAATAATAACAGATGATAACTTGTTCAGAAAGAACTGCCTTTGTGCTGTGTTGAAACTCAGTGGCCACTTTCTGGCTTTGAACTAAGAAAGAATTTTCTGTTTCAAGGTGGGATACATGTGATAAGGAAACAGTGAATCTCAGCATTACCTCCTAAGACTCACTTTCTGTTTATAGTGATCAGAAGAAGAAATCCAATGTCAAAGTTTTTCAACACGTCAGAAGTCCAATCTGACACCTGCGGAATCCTGACAACATGGAAATGGTTGGAAGCCTCATGCCTTTGTGCCCTGGATATTCCATGAATGCATTTGTGGACAGGTATTTGCTTCATGCTGTGTTGTGACTCCTTCAGGTACCTTTCAGTTTCTCCTATCCCTCCTGGAACGCATTTGAAGTATGGGGTCAGCTTCTATATATGGTCCTTCCTTGTGCTGCAATTAACAACTTAAAAGAATCAGAAAAAAAGGTATTTTTCCTTCAATTTTTTTTTTTTTCTGTATAAGGCTGTGCTTCTGGTTTTTTAGTGGTAGGACTTAATGTTTTAATAATTGCAGCATGTACCAGATTTCAAAAAACTGTGTACCAAATGACCATATTCTGTCAAATATATGCAGAAACTGCAGGAACAAAGAAGTGGGTAGGTAATCTGCCTGTGTGTGCAATCACAGTAGTAGTTGTTCATACACGTTGCATGAATGTAGCTTTATGTATGCAATTATGGAAATCAAAGTCTAACCTTGTGCTAAGAAATGTAGACACCTCCCTAACTGAAAGTAATGCCAGTTCTACTCTCTACTTCCATCTGACTGAAGAGCTTTTAAACCTCTTTTACTACACTGAGTCTTCTAGCTGTCCATGCACACTGTGTCTTATAATATTATTCAATTGATCTATAGTTGCAAGGGCCAAAGTGGATCTCCAGAGAGGAAGAGAATAATTGCCCAAATTTATCAGTCATGTCAGATAAATGTCTACAACTCAGAGAGAATTCTTGTGAGTGGAGTTGGAGAAAGGAGTAATCTGGAACTCTTTTGAGTGTCTCATTGATGTGAAAATAGACCGAAGAAGCCCTTGTTTGGTGGTCCAATTGTTCAGTGAACACATACTGTCGAAGTTACCGAAGCATATCCATTAATCTGTGTGCTACATGCTGAATAAAGGGATGAAAAATGCTTGATTCAAACCACAAAATGATTTAGGTGAGGTACAGATTTTTTTTTTTTTTTGAATCAGCAGTGGTTTGCTAGTGGTTGCTAGAACTTATTTTCTGTCCAGAAATTCTCAATCAACACTTTGTGAAATTCTGGGTTTTTTGAGTCAATTTAGGCTGCAGTCTGAAAGTTAATTTTAAGTCTGATATCATAGCTACTAGTTCTGCTCTGAGTCTATCAAGTAAAGTTACACTGTAACCTTAATTTGGTCTATGGTCTTAAAACAAGATTTGACCATGGAAGAATATTGTTTGCTTGTGCCAGAAATAAAGCCTTAGTATGGATTATGAGAAGCTAGTTCTGCCACTTATGTTTGTGAACTCATTTCAAAAAGAATGGAAAGCATTAAACTCATTTTTCAAGGAAACAGGAAGGAATATTGAATCCTATACACATAAGTATTCAATTGCACTGTTTGCCTGGAGTGGAGAAAGGGAAAAAAAATCCCTACAGGTCAAAATGTCACTTTAGTTTAGTAATTCCTAGTTTCCTTAAGAAAATTCTATTTCAGATAGATAAGCAATAGTGGAAGTTACACTTCAAACTTTGCTGATTTAACTGTGGTGCCCACGTCTTAAAGCTGATTTGGTAGTTAGTGCCCTTAAAGACTCAGGGCTGAGCACCTCATGTTTAAGTATTCATCTCTTGGTAATGTAATAGACCTGAGGATGAAGGTTTCCCCTAGTGCCAAGGATCAGGGACAAAAAGTTCCAAAGAGTTTA
>NC_072012.1:34664317-34719317 GCF_027791375.1 Indicator indicator
TACATATGCTTTCCTTAGGAAGTGTAAACAGTTCTTTAATTTAATATAGCTGACACTTGAAGATGTGTTTTTCCTTTTTGTAGAGATAATTTTTGCATTGAACAAGTAAATGAGAATTCAAGTAGAAAACATCTTGTTAATGATGACTAATAAAAACTAATATTGCATGCAATATAATGATATTAAACCTTGTAGCTGGTACATAAAGCAAGATCATTCCTATTGTTGCTCTGTCGATGGACATCAAATATGCTCGCATATTAAATACACGCTGTCCGACTGGGGATGTTGTTAACCCTGAGTGGTCGGTTGAACGATCACCAAGCACCGGGAGGGGACGGGAGCGGCAGACACGAACGTGACACAGTTTAAGCAGCCCGAAAGGGGCAAACGCCCCTCTCGGCCCTCCGAAGGAAGGGCGAGCACCGAGGGACGTCCCCGCTGGCCAGCAGCCTGAGCTGGCCCGGCGGAGGCGGTGGCCGGCGCAGCGCCACGCAGCCAGGAGGCGTCCGGGCCTCCGCAGGACGGCCGCTGCCTTCGGGGCTTGCCGCCGGCACTCCCACTACAGCGCCCCGCAGCGTCCCCCACACCCCCTGGGCTCTGCAAAAGGCCTGGCCCGGCAGCCGAGCGGCCATCCCACATAGCTCTACACACATCTTCTCCTGGCAAATTACTGGAGTCCCACAAGCTCGAAGTTTGCGAAGGATGTGGGCGTGTGTGTGCGAGAGAACGGGGCTCCGCTCGCGAAGCCTCTCTGCAGAAGGGGCGCGCAGCGCTGAGGTAACCACCCGCGAGAGAGCTCTTCACTGGGTTTTTGTCGCTCGCCCAGAGGGCGGTCTAAGGGATAAGCACCTGCGGTTCCACAAAGCTTCTTAACATAAAACTTCGTACGAGCCCTGCCATCCTTGCCTGAGCCTTTTTTATTGTGGCATACTGAGGCACGGACCCTCGCCGCGTCTTTGAAGGAGAGGCTGGACACCGTGGATAGCTTAGAGAAAAGGGCAGGATCCACTTTATTGTGAGAATACACCGGGCTACTCACTTGGGTGAAACCAGCAGGGTTTGCACCTGATTGTTCCTTCTGTTTTAACGACTTGGTTTCCCAGCACCATGAACAAACATCACTGTCTCTGTAGGAATCAGCTGAGGCTTCCCAGATGCTGTACACCATTAACCCGGCTGCAAATTTAGCAATTCTAAGCACAGTACTTACAATTTTATATGGAAGGGAGTGGACATACTTGCAAGCCCTGAGCATCTTCAGTGGCTAAGTAGGCTGAACACAATAGGACAAAAGTGTAGAGCACTGATTTAAATTTTAACCACACTGTAGTTTTTCTGAGCTTTTTTTTTCTTTTCCCCCCTTTGGCTGGGGGGAGGTGAGGTGGGTAGGAGAGGAACAGGTTAATTAGAAAAACAAAAAAAATTATCAAACAGAAAATTTATCCCTGGAACTACTATATACTAACTACCTTCTCCCTTTCCCCCCATTGGGATGTAAACAGTGTGTTCAGGCTTTGTATAAGACTTCAGTTGCTGATTTCACTGGAAACAGGATTGGTTGTTGGAGTGATGCATTATTCACTGTTGTTATTCACTGTTGGATAAGCATATTTTGCTTTACAAGACTTCTGCTCCTGCTGTTGCGAAGTTCTTCCAAATTTAAATCAGGTTTGGATTTAGATTCTCTAAGATACTTATTCATGTTCCATGACAGAAGCTATTTACTGTTGTGTTCAATCTCTGAAATTGATGGAAACAATGAAGATATCTTTGTATTTTTATGCATAATTTAATACAGAATTTGAGCAGAATTTTTACATGAGATTTCAGTAGAAGTGTCAGAGTGCCTTTAGTCGTTTACATTGTGGGAAGTAGGCAAAGTCCAGAGCACTTCATGTCAAAATGTGTCTTCCCACCTTATATATATGGGTTTGAAGGTCATTTGTAAACAGTTCTGGCAAAGCCATGTTGTGTTTTCAGTTACACTAACAGTGTTGGTCCTGATGTTCCTTTAAACAACATTTGTTCCTGAATCATTACACATTCATGGAGAATTTTTGGTCTTTACTGTCCAAGTGCAGTCCCAGTACTGTGACTCATATACTCTGCTTATAAAGAAGTAAACATTAACCAGAGCTTTCTAAGCAGAATTTTCCATCGACATGACTAAAGAATCTGCTTAAATTGTGATGCTATAATCAAATTATGGCCAATGGGAAGTAGACTATGTATGAAGAGAAATATCTGGATAAGCTATATCACCTTCTTTAAAAAGAAAAATAAAAAATAAAAATCAATGAGCAAACAGTTTTGCTCAAATTAAGTGTTAGTCAAATAGTTCCTTGCAAATAATATTTTGGCAGTTTTCCTCAGCAGTTTGTTTATATTTTAATCAATAAAACAGTTTCACTTTTGGTCAAACAATATTCCAGGAGTTTCTCCACCAGCTGTCAAGTAGTTTGCTGGTATGATTTCTGTTTTGTTATTCAACCAGCTTGAGGGCTTTCACGCCTGTGGTATTTGGCAGGGCAAATATTTTCAATACCTGTGACTGTATTAACTGTGAAAAATTTCACTTGAACAATAGTGTTCTGCCAAAGTATCATAGCAACTTATTCCAAAGTACATTACTCAATAAAAAAAATTTGGGCAACATTCATATGACCTTTGCCTGCTTTCAAAATGCAACATTAATGCATTTCTTTTTGTCCAGAATTTTCCATTGAGTAATATGTGTTGGTTTAGGAAAGATAACCCAGGAGTTTCAGCAAAAGTTATTATACTTGGTATAATGATATTCAAAGGGACTCAACTTGCAGTCTTTAAACACACAAGCAGTTAACTCTTACTTGTATAAGGACAAAAAGGACTACTTGTATATATAAGGGTTGCAGGGTCAGACTTAAAGGCCCCCAAAGTGACAAAGCATTTATGAGTGGGAATTGCTTTGGTCTTTTGCTGTATAGGGCTGGAGTGCTGAGCTGGGACAATAACTGATGTGGTTGCTGATGTTCCTCAAGTTAAAAGGTTTTGTAGGAGCCCTGCTTCATGTTTTTAATACAAAGTCAGGAAAATATTTGGAAAAAAAGGGTGATATTTGAGAAACAAGGAAGCAGAAATGTATTAAAATGTGAATCCAGGATAGTAATAAGTATATTACTTCCAGATCTTTCAGATAGACTTCTCCAGGATCAAAGAAAGCTAGCCAAGAGGCTAAGCTTCTTGTACAGCTCATATATACTGGGATTTCTTACAATTAAAATTTTGCCTTGGACACCAAAGTATTTCACAGAAATGAATATGTTTGTCAAAACTTTCTCTAGAAAAGCATCTCAGTTTCAGGGGGGATTTCAGGACTGAAACAGAAAGAATTTTTCACCAAAATACACTGCTATAGGCACCATCTGATCCATAAGTAGAAGCTGAACTCTGAACAGTTGAGATAGGTGCCCTAATCACCATTGACTAATCTGTGCTGCTTCTAAAAAAAAATATTTATTTTATTTTTTGAGAATTTGGAAATTTGATGGAACTTCATACTTTTCAAAATTTTCTTAGAGAAGCATTGTGGCCCCTGTGAAACTGGCAAAACATTTTGCAAATGGTTTCCGTATGAATGACTGAGTTGCTCAAAGTTTAATAAATTGGGATATAGCTTTTACAAAAATTAAAAAAAAAAGAAAATAAAAGAAATGAAAATACAGGGGCAGGAATTTTTCCTATAATAGAGAGACATGGTTTGCACCATTAGGTCATTATTTCCATTCCAAATCAGTTATCCAGGGATGTATAGCTTAGTCATAAACATCCATTCTGAACTGCAATGAGGCACAGGAAAGTAACAAACTTGACTATAACCTTGGAAAATTTTTAAATTACAGAAAGGCTAGCAGAAAAACCCCAAACAAACAAACAAAACCAAACCACAATTAATTTTTGCACTCTTTCAATTCACAGAGTTAACTCCCACTGTTTAGGCAGATAGCCTAAATTGTTGAAGCCTGTGCTTGTGGCACCTAAGTAGAAACCCAAACATGAAATAATGTAGAGAAACATGAAACATGTAGAGACTCGGACTGGTGTGCATTTACTGCATGAAAAAAAGTAAATATTTACACAGTCATTTCTAGAATAGATTTTGGATAAAATTCAGTTGTGTTGGAAGTTACTACATCCCCTGGTGACGTCAATAGAGAGGTGATTATGCTCACTGTGTCTTTCATATCTGTGTTGAGGAGGTAGCTAAACACAAGGTAATGGTGTTAGGGATACTATTATAAACAAGTAGGGGATAAGAAACTCTCAGGAGCTGAGATTATTTTGCTGTTGCTGAATGGAGAAAACCCAGTATGCTCTGCTAGCACAAAGCATGTCTTCAATCATGCATTGGAACATAGAAAGAAACTTCTTCCTGGAACACTTCTCTGGAATCATGGTAAGTGGCACCAGTTATTGCCATTGTTTCCAAAATAGAGGAGAGTGGCTCAGCCTTAGGAAGCCCAGTAGCAACCTCTTGGCATTAGAAACTCTCACTTATTACGTTAAAGACAGAGATTCTGACACTCTTGAGAGCTGCCCTGCTGGCCTTTCCTCCACACTGGGGAAGGGGAAATGCAATCCCCAAGGATGACAGCATTCCTCCAAGTTGACCTGCCTGCTTAGACCATGAAATGTTTGGAAGCTTTGGAAGTGATGTGGGCCAGTAAGTAATAAAAGTCTGGCTAAATGTCATATCTAGGCTGTCAGGTAAGAGGGAACCCTCTGGAACTCATTCAGAAGGAAGAGACAGGGCATAACCAGGTTTTTCCTTTATTTAGTGCAATGACGTCTCACTGGTAGATGATATCTTTCTTGAAGCCAATACAGTTGCAGCCATCTGGCTGAAATGCTGTAGGATTTGGTTGGTTGGGTTTTTTTTTTTCTCTGTTTACTGGACCCTAGTAATTCTGAAGCATCTACACCATGTTCTTTTGTTCAGATATTAATTTCTTACTGAGCTGGGACAATGCTGGAATTCATGTTCATGCAGACTTTCCTTCTTCTCTGATATCATCATTCAAAGTTCCACACTGATGAAATGCTAATAACTAAACTTGCCTTTCATCAAAGGCATGTGTTCATACACATTTTGAGACATAATTCATGACAACATATGGCATTACCCTTACTGCTATGGGTAATAAATACTGGTGTTTAAAAAAAAGTCTTTCCTGACTTGTTCCTGACTAGGCCCTGAAATTCCTTTGTATCACCCTACACAAAAGGAGTCATGACTATGGATCCAGGTGAGAGGAGAAAAAAGAAAGACAAAAAGGGTGTTTCTAATATATTACACCTGCACATGTAAGAGTCCTGCACCTACTACCACAGAGGCAGGTGACTGAGAGATGAGAGTGTACTTGGGCAGTGCAGACAGAAGTTGGGTAAAAGTGATGTGTGCAGCAAGTCCCATGGCAAAACACGATACCACTATGGATGCTATTACTGAATAATGTACTGTCAGTTCCACTGCAGATTCCACATAATTTCAGTGGCACCATTGTAAAGCAACAGACCCAAGGAGTTCACAGAAACATGTGACTCACAGTTCTGAGTAAAGGAAAAAAAAAAGGAGAGAAAAAGCAGAAGGAAAGAATTGAAGTACAAAAAATGAAGGAAGGAAGGAAGGAAGGAAGGGAGGAAGGGAGGAAGGGAGGGAGGGAGGGAGGGAAGGAGGAAGGAACTTTTTTTTCTCATTGCTATTGAAAACAACAGCATTTGACATCATACAAAACCTTTCAGTCATTATGTTACTCACTGTACTTGAAGTCTGCTTCAGTAAAATGTTTCAGATTAAAATGTCAATGTTTACGCTCAACTGGTCCCAGATCTATGGTTTTGCCATGGGTCCCTGATCTCCACACCTTCTTCATTTTGCATGGCTGCAAGCCATGCCTCATAAAGGTGAGGATGTGGCATAACTGCGCAGACTTAAAACCACAGTTCTTCATGGTATGCTTTTCATTTTTGTGTAAGGCCAAATGTATGGCCAAATTCTAGTCACTTGGTTCACACAACTTGAGAAATCCACAGTTTGGACTTCAAATTAAAGTATACAGCTTCTCAAGCACAGTTTAGGTTCACAAAAGCTGTAATAATAAGTTTCACCCATTCCAGTGACTTCAACAGAAACTTTATACTGTATATATATATATATATATATATATATATATATATATAAAGAGTTTCAAGATATTTCAAAGTTCAGTCAGAGAATAATGTATTATGATATGTAACACATTTGGTAGAGATTTCTGTATTTTAACACCTCATGTAACCATCTAGTATTTGATGAAGTACTGCTCCTTAGACTGCAGAGTATTGTTCCAGCTACCTTTGCAAGCAAAGTGAGATGTTATCAGAGTTAGAGATGAAACTGTTCAGTATCTCTGTTGACATATGAGCAGCAGCCAATTCTGTGAAGAGAAACAAAAGATGTAGTACTTTTTAAGTGTACTCAATGAGTTTTAAAAACTTAGTAATCTGTTAAAAAGATGTAGTATTTTTTATGTGTACCCAATGACTTTTTAAAGTTTAGTAATCTGTTACAATTTTGAAATGCTACATTATTTTCTAGCCTCTTAAAATGCTAATTTTATTAGTAACACCTTAAATTTCGTCCTTCGTAAATGAATGAAATTGGTATCAGACAAAATGAGATTGTGTATGACACTTTTATTTCTCTTTTTATGTTTGAATCTTCACTGCTTTTTACTTTTCTTTTCTAGTTTCTAATCAATTTCCCCAATACTTTTCTCAATTTTGGGAACGTAACATTAAAATAATTTCATATTTAATTAAGTTGTAAAGCCCCAGTTAGAACTTAACAGCCAGTAAATACAATTTGAATCAAGCTTTTATTGCTCAAAGGTAATTTTTATGCTTTTCTTCTGAAATAGATGCTGGAATATTTATTCTAGCTTTCAGTGTGAATCATTTGCATAATCATGAAGCAAAACTATATCTTTAATACCAATTTGTGGTATTAATTGTTTAATTGTTAGTTTGGTTTAAATTTATACCATTTTGAATACCTTTGTTGCAATTTGTTGACACTGCCAGTTGTCCCAGTGGAAGTACCAAAGGACTGGTAAGTGCAAATCAGATGAGAATTGTTGTTATACTTTCTCCTCACCTGTACACTGTTCATGTGTACTTTCCTAATTAAACTTAATCCTGTATCTTCTCTATCAGAATTCTCCATTAACACTAAACCCATCTTCACACACTATCAGTCCTTGGCTCAGCTCCCTCCAGTGTCCCCTCTGCTACCTGAAAATGAGTTCTTCTGGCATTGCTGCTTATGCCACATATGTCACTTCGCAAACCCCAACCATGTTCCTTTCTACTTCTTTTGTCAAGACAAATTTTTTCATCTTTTTTTCCACAGTTCACAGGATCTTGAGCTTCTTCTTCACCAAAATCACATTTCTGAAATACCTTGCCACAAGCAAGGGATAACCAGCTTCTCCCTCACTCTGCCTCCAACCCCTCCCACCCCTTTCAGCTGTGGTGCTTGAATCAATGTCTGAGCTGGGTACAGAGATTTACATGAAGGATGAGAATTTCCTCCCATTTTTCACAAAAAAATGACTTTTAACTCAGTGGAGTGTCTCCTTAGGACCCCTTTTTCATACCAGCTGCCATGAGTCTCAGGAATTTTGTGACCGTAGGATCTCACTTTGACTACAATACACCTGTCTCCCTCTGAGAAGCAGAAGAACGAACTTGATTACTTTTGCATTCTTTCTGCTCATTTTTTATACTCCTCACTTCATAAACCTGCTGAAGGAAAAAGAGAAGAAGGGACCAGCCAGGAGAAGATTATCCTTGTTTATCTTGGCTCCATTTTTAGCTGGCCTTGAATGATTAAGGGCGAAAACCTTCTTCTGGCTCAAAGTGGTCACTGGATGCTCTCCATTAGGAAAAAGGAGGCAATTTCCTCTAACACTGCCTATGTTTAGTTTATTCTGTACAAATAGAGGGCTTTTCTGTGATACTGCAAAACAACCCCTTCAATAAAATATAAAAATCTGGAAACTTCACAATCCTTGCACAAGTATTTAGCCATGAGGCTTTTACTGCTACTAATAGGAGTCCTTCAACTAAATCTCTGCACACCTTTCTGTAATAATCTACACGGGAAGTAATGTTCTGTAATACCATTCAATCTTTATTTTTATGTCATGCCACCGTCTAATATTCCTCAGTCCATGGCAAATATGCCTTCAGAAAATAGCCTGAGATGGGACAGAATAAGAGCCATGATCAAATGAGAATCATTCACTGAAACAGAATTTTTTTCTAGTGAGTTGATAAGCCAGACCACAAGAATATAAAAAATGCAGGGATGGTTTGTGCCAAGTACAGTCTCTAGTTGGAAAACTTGGCTCTAAAAACCCATGAGGAAAAGAACTCATTCTGTCCACTGAGGGGAAAAAGAAAAGTAAAGATAGTTGAAAGAAAATGGAAACTACCTGAACTATGCCATTTGCCTAATTCACAATCAGAACTACCATTGGACAGCTGTAGAACAAGCCAAAAAATGCACAGAAACATGAAATGTTCGGCCAGTCAGATGAGAATTTTATATGAAAGAAGTTTATAGGTCTTTAGAGAAATCCTACAGTTTATAGGATGTATGTAGTCTTACAGAAGCTATCTACATGGTAGGGGACATTAGAGTGAGTTTAAAAACCAGCCTTGAGAGGAAATCTTTTAATGCCAGGATCTTCGCAATTTCCCCCGTTTCATCTGGGAGACAAGAAGCAAGATGACATATGTTCTGAAATAATTGAGTGTGGATTTCACAGAAGGTCTTTGCAATTGAACTTCTCAGAGGAAAATAGACAGATTCAGTGTGATGCTGCTAAACCACATAGAGAAGAGAGAAGACTGCTATAAAAAGATACACAGGTTTGGTACCTGAAATATAACAGCAGTCATCACAGACCTACCTAGGAGTAGTCCAGCACCCCATTAGCACTGGTGGGTTTGGAGTGACTGCCTATATCACATGTCATTGCTGAAGACACATAACTGGAAAGCCCTTTCTATCCATTGTCTACTTACACCAGAGCTGCCTGCTACTGGGTAAAACACTGGTAAAAAAAAAAAAATATACAAGAAATTTATAAACCTGAAAACTGGCTTTTGCTGTTCATTGAATGACATATAAGAGGTAACTCATTCTCAGGAGGTAGAGGAAGAGTCTCCACTTTGTACCAGTTCATGGAATAGCATACATAGAATAGTGTAATAAAATTAAACAACATTAAACTGCAGTAAATGCTAGTCAACAAACATTTGTTGAAAAAGTAATCTTGGGAAATTGATTTGATGTACATCCATGACTGGTTGAGAACACTAATAATTTCAATATATGCAAGCTCAATTAATATATTTATCACCCCAGTGTTCTGTGACAAGCAAAGGCCTAGATGTCAAAAAAACATAGTAAACCCTATCAAATGGTTAAGATTGCATAGAGTAGGTCACTGCTACAAAATAGCAAACTACACTAATTTTTAAGGTAAATAAAATTTGTGTTTGGCAACGGCTAAAAATGAAGTCATGCACAAGAAAAAATGCATATCATATTTAGAGAATGCACAATCTCTCCAGGAGAAAAAAATTACTGGCCTCATGTTAAATCTGCATCCTGAAGCTCTCAAATTGCTGTATTTGCTTCTACTGGTTTGATAAAATCCTTGTTTGCATATGTTGCAACTTAAGAAGCAGAAAAAAAGAAGTTGTTGATTTTAACACATCACAACTATTTAAATGGTTTTCCAGTCCAACATCATGAAATTAAGGAAATCTGTTGAAAAGTTACAAAGATTTTAAGGAAAAGCCTGGAAAATTAAACTGAAATTGTATCTTCCAGTGAAAGATTCAACAGATTTGGTGTACTTAATTTATCAAGAGATAACTTAATCACCATCCTTAAATGCTTACATTGTATTTAAGGGGAAACACAAATTTCTTAAGGTGATGGCTCTTCAATTGAGCTAACTAAAGTGCAATAAGATCCAATAGCTGGAAACTGAACCTTGAAAAAATTAGGCCAAAGCCAGGTGCATTTTTCAGACAGTGTGGGTAATGAGACACCAGAGCAATGTACCCAAGACATCTGTGGATTCTTTGGAGAATTTTTCAATAATACTGAATTTTTTAAAGGATTTGCTGTATTTCAAACTGGTCTTATTTCAGAAAAGTCCACCAGCCTTTTTTAAATAGGAGGTGAGCCTGTGTGACCAAGTGCTTCCTCATGAGCTCTACATTCTGTAGAACTCATGGTAAAGCACTTGGTGCTCAAATGTTTGGGCATTTAGAAAAAAAATAGTGTTTCAAGACTGGCTGTGATAGCTGCAGATGGACTTTCTGACTCGGATAAGTTTAAATGAAACAGTTCAATAGGCAGTTAGGAAGCAACTGCCCCAAATAACTTGATATGCAAGGAAATAGGAAAACAATGCAGGTTTTCATTATTTCAGTGCCATGAGTAATAGATATATTGAAGCAGACAAGCAAGTTGAGTAAATTTTTCTTTATTGACAGCAAAATCTAGTGTAGGAGTTCAGCTGATGAATATCTACATGATTTTGCTCTGGGTGCAGGGGCTACCATCAGATGTTTCTGAATAAAGGACTCCAAAATGATACAGGCTATTAAAAAGAAGCACAGTATGAAATGTCAAGAGAATTATGTTATTTTGCCTAATGGCAAAACCTGGGTTTCTACTGGTGAAGCCAGAGGAGCTCCAAAATGGCATTTAGATGCTCAAAACCACAATTTGAGCAAAATCAGGCACTTAAGTGAGTGACCTCCAAAACCTCTCCACCTAATGGGTGTCAGATTTGTAGATAATCACAGCTGCCCACCCTTAATGCCATTTGGATTCAAGAATCTTCTCTGAAGTTTGTACTGTGGTTTGCAGGAGTTGTGGCTTTAGTTGCCTTGAAATAGAGAATGCATCTCAGGATACCCACCTCTTAGATGGCTGCTCTAACAACCAGACTATTGTGCAAAAGACTTTTTCCAAACAGTTGAACATTGTCAGTTCTAAGTGAAGGGCTGACCTGGTTTCAAAATTAAAGTATGCACAGATACATCTAGCATGTAAATCCCATTTGTACAGAAACTCCTTATGCTTGGACAAAGACACCATCTTTCTGTTCTTGTTTGATATTTCATATTAGGGAGCTAATTAATATTTCCTGGGCATTCCCGCATACCCACACTCCCTCTACTCTAACTGAATATGCAGAATATCGTGAATAATGGAGTTAAGTACTAGATTTCTCGTTTGATGCAAGGAACCTCTTGCACCATATATGTGATGAGATGGGTCAGGACTTACCAAAGCAAGCTGGCCATCAAAGACTGCCTGGAAAGAGTGGGAAACAAAAGCGAAAACACTTGTTAGAGTGTAATGCAAAAGCGATCTACATCGAAAAAACCCCAAACCACCAAGAAACACAAACAAAAAACCCAAGCAAACAAAATAACACAAAAAACAGCCAACCAGCCAAACAAAACTCAACCCTCCCCCCACAAACAACTAAAAACCAAACTTAAACCCAATACAAAGAAGAGAATGACTTACACATTTTTTACTTTTTGCTAGATTATTTCTATTATGGGTCGTCTGTTCCCTATGCAGTTCACCACATCAGGAGTAAGAGAGTTAAGGCCTGCCTAAACTGCCCTTCTGTCATGGTTACTGAAAGAAAAGCATAAAACATTATTCTGTAAGTGGAAGATCAGGTTATAAGCAGTGTTTCATACATTCAATTCTGGTTTAAAAAACTCAATTTGATTAAGAGAAACAATTTTTCCTAATAATGAAAAGTCAAAAGTAATATTCTGAGAATAACCACAGAAATCAGACTAGTAACACACAAAAACAAGAAAGACAGAGGAAGTTAGGCAAACAGGTTGTGATTTCTAGGGAAGCATGGGAAGTTCCTGACATTATTATAAATTGAACCTAAGAAACACATACACACAAAAATGACGACAACTATACAATTTCCATGAAGACATGAAAAATTCACAGCTGAAGGAAAAGGCAAGACTCAAGAACAAAGCAAGCCATAATTTAGTTTCACCTCCTACTTTGGCAGTCCCAGTGAGGAACTGTAACTCCTAATGAGGATTGAGGGGCAAAAAAAATATTGGAAAAGGTAACAATTTAATCATTTTAGTAATCAGACTTTGCAAAAATTACAGAGGGGACTCTATCATCTGCTCAGATTACTCATAATGCAAACATACACTGTATACTTGTTTTGATAAAGAAGTGGAAACTTATTGAGAGACCTCTATGAGAATTTTGTAAGACTCATTTTCCACAGGAAAAACGTGAAGTTCTTATGTAAAAATTACTTCAAAGCAGCATACAGATATTCCAACAATATTAAGCACAACAGATTTCAAGGTTTTATGAGCAATTTCGACTTTTCTTCTTTTCAAAATCTTCTACTTCATTGTAACTACAAATATACAAAAGATCAACAGTGAACTAAACCCTTTTCATAGACCTACACAGTTTTTAACATTTTTATATCCTAGAAAATTAAAGTATTTTTGGTCTTCACTGCCCTTTTGCTTGCTATATTGGAACAGAAAAGTGAAGAGCTGTGAAATAGAAAGCTTGCATCCCAATCAAATGTAACTTATCATTTTGCCACGTTTAGGGGATTTTGAATGTGCCAGTTAACTAGACATAAGTGATCCATTTGAGGTTTTGGTGTTCTAATTTGTTGACACAATGTGAGCACATGTGAGCACGCGGTTCCCTTTTTACCTTGAATGGATATGGTAGAAACAAGGGGGATGTTACACCAAGGCAATTCCAGTTGTGAAGGCATCACATAAGTGAGTGGAATGGGGAGAAATTCAGCCTGGTTCTGAATGACCTGCTGCACACAAAGCAAGGTCCAGAAGCTGTGTCAGTGCAGTGCAGGCATGTCTCGACAGGACTGATTAGCCCAGGCAGAACAAATTAACATGGCCACACTTTTTCTGGTGTTTGAACTAGCTCTGTGGACAGCTCCATTGTGCCCAATTCTATTCACATTTTTGTGAGTTGTCCAATAATGCCTAAAGCAGTATTGCTAAGAACTGTCATAAGAGGTTTCTTCTGCATTTTTAAGGATTCTGGAGAACTCAGAAAGGTGTATTTATGCTGTGTAGGTCCACTAGTGAAGCTTGAAAAAGCGCGTCTTTTCACCTGGACTGGAAGTGCCTGAATTGTTCTTGATTAGTGCTAAAAAAAAATCACTCTGCACCAAACAAAAAAGTCTTGTTTTCATAATACAGCACTTATACCTGAGGAAAACAGTATTTGAAAGCGGTTGAGATCCTGAAATATTGATAATCTCTTTCAGGATCTACAGTCCTCAAATTAGGCTTGGCAGATAAGCATGAAAACTTAATGTTAAGCAATACTTAATGGATCAACAACATAGTAATGATAGGACAAGGCTGTCACAAAGCATTTTGTTTTGATGAAAATGTCTATTGCTGTGCTCTGTACTAACTGTAATTTCCTAAAGACCGGAATTTTCATGCCAGATAGATCATGTTGTTATAGTCCAGTTGGAAAGAGATAAAGTCCTAAGTTGCCAAAGCCACGTCATCATCCAATTGCTTTGACATCTGCTAATAGCTTGGTGTCAATGACAAACCCAGATACATTCCTAAATATAGTAGTGATCTAACAACTTGTGGCCATGTCTCTTCTACCAGAGCAGACTGAACCAGAACATTTCGCTAAAGAACATCATAAATACAAGTAAGTAGCAAAAATAATAGTGATAATAACTGTCACCTTACTTCCCAAATAATCTGAATGCAATTTAAAAGTGTTGAAAAATGCATGCAAGGATTATTTTACTTGCTGGCCTGTGGTAGAATGTGGGGTTTTTAACAGTGTGGAACACTGACATGGCTGTCTTAAAAAGGGGAAATATTGAATGATATATACAGCTACTCAAGGGACTTGAACGTGCAGGAAGAAAGTAACAATGATGCCTTTCACAAACCAAAGAACAGAATTTGTCTCCTAATAGCTGTGAAAAGTGCAACTGCCTCATTTAATTACTTTAAAATAGTCAAGTCTGGAGCTATAGCAATCAGCCTTCATTTGACACCACAGTCAACAAATTACCTGTTACATTTACACCCTCTCTCAGAATAGAGGGGTTACACCCCAAATTCCCACCACTTGAGAATGACTTCTTCCACCTCCCCAGACCCTGTGTCTTTGCAGACACATATAGAGGAGGTCACACACAGGACAGCTTCCAAAAGTGAGGGGATGCAGTGCACTATGGGAAGAGGCACAATGGTATACAGCAGCAAACGTACCAGCTAAATAACCTCCCCTGTCAGCAGTTTCATTAATCATTGTGAGTCCAGACAGAAGCCTGATGAAGTCAATGGAAACCCTTTAATGACATCACAGTGCTTTGGGCTTGTATTACTGAATCATTCTAATGCCATAAGATTTCCTTGGAAGAAGTCTGATGTTTTTTTATCAGATTATCTGTTTTTGGTTTTTTTATCGGAAAAAATTAAATGTGTCCTTTACTGTGTTCCATAAGCTTCTTATATGAAATTTAATTCAAAACATTTAACTATTCAGCTAAGGAATTGTGATTATGAACACACACAAAGCAGTTTCTGAGTGTTTGTTTTGTTTTGGCTCTTTTTTTTTCTTAAGATCATTTATAACATTTTTACATGTACTTCAAGTTTGTTTCCCAAAATTACACTTACTTTCCCCTAAAAATTGCCATTATTCTTCTGCTAATTCTTTTACTGCAAAATTATTGCACTCAGTTTCTGGTTAGCAAAGCTTTGCTGGAATGAAATGATCTTTCAGAACAGTGTACCTTTTTATGTTTCCAATATTAACTAACAACTCAGGGTGTGATCTTGTCGAAATCAGACGATTTTCTATTATACAGGAGTGGAAATATTTAGCTCCTCTCTTCCCTCTCAGAAAACAAACCACATCCTGGAAAAATAAATGGTTTACACAGAATTTATACATGATAAGAAATTCATTCCACAAGTGGAGTAAGACCTTTAAAAGACCTTTATCTACCTCACAGAATAAATTTGATATGCCTTACAAACTATTATGTGAACTCTTCCTCTTGGTGCCTCCAGATGCAACTCTCTCTCCTAACTCCATCATTTCCATTCCAATGATGAAAATGGGTGTAGAGGAGAAACTTCTTGTAACACATTTGTATACAATTACATACTAACTTGTGAAAAATTAGAGTTTATCTAGCTTCCTCTAATAAGCTTTTCAAAATCTAGTAAATCTGAGTAGCTTAAAATAACTGTTTGCTCTGAAAGATTATTCAGTAGGGCTGGGCATCCTGCTGGTGGGGCTGCTGAGACTGTTTGAAGAGCCTGATTGATACGGTGCACCTTACAAGAGGACTACTCTTTAGGAAACTTTTGGTATACATAATTTGCAAACAGAGGATACTGAGAGATTGAGCTTTATGTAGGGAAACTGTTTCTCTAGAAGGTTTTCTGGAAATTTTGTTAGCAGATTGTGTCAGAGATGCTTGAAAGGGGGGACCACATTAGCAATATAAGAAAAAAATCCCCCAGTCGGTCTTTCCTGCTATGTCTGAACAGGGTTTCTAGACCTTCTGACTTAGACACGTCTTGCCTGGTAAAAAGGTTAACATGGACAGGCCTTTATCTGACATGTATCCACAGGGATCTTACGGTGCTGAGCACTGGCCAGAGCAGATAACTTTTTTGTTTTTGCCAAAGTGCTCTGCCCTAAAGCAACTTTGAAGTGCCCTCTTCTTTCTATTACTCCAGTGTGGTGATGAAATACATGGTGATGCAGGAGCTATCAGTCAAAGCTCATTCCAACAAAGTGGTACCATAACAGAAATCCTTCACTGGACAAACATCCACACTAAAAAGTCTCTCTGCAGTCATCTGGTGATACAAATCAGCTAGAGCAGAGCAGACACTGCTGGCCATAGAGTTTCCACCCAGAGCACCCACAACGTTTTTGCCTCCCTGGACACATTTATATAGACAGTGCAATGGGATGGAAAGCAGTTTTGTTAACATAAGGCAAAAAAGCTTATATTTTGTGGAGTTCATACATGCATTCACAGAAAGGAAAGAAACTAAACAGGTGATTTCTAATTTTGATCTTTTTATAATATTATGTGTACTGATTGTCAGAGAACTTGACAAATAAGAACACATTTCATACCAAGGAGGTGGTTCCCCCATCTTATTTTTCCATAGTTCCTTGTCTTGTAAAATCCATTAAATCCATAGGGTTAAATAAAGGATTTTGGCACACCACTTGTATTATAGAAGACCCTTTCTATATGTTTTTAACACATAAGGTTGTCATTTTGATTATTTCACTGAAAGATTTAGAGTCTCTCTGGTTACACAATGACTTGATATTTAGTTTATGTGTTGGGTTCAAGAAACCCTCATATGACTTTTCAAAATTTCTCAGTGAAAGAACAACTTAATATATCTGAAGTTGGAAGGCAGTCATTAAGTTACACTTGGAGAGTTTGGGAAACATAGGTTTGAATCACAGAATTGCAAAGTTTCAACAATGCAATATATTAATAAATAACAAATTATTCCATTTTTCTAAGGATATGAAGACAAAACTCATGACACAGGGAAAGGATATGTTGCCAGGACAACTTACTGAAGGTCTGATAGAGGCTAATTTCAGTAATTCTGCATTGTGGCATGGAGGAAGTTAAAATGGGCTGGGAGAGGCACTGATTTCTACCAGGGCAAATCTAACAAGACAGAAAAATGCAACTTGCTCTCCTTTTCCTTTTATTTCTGCTGGCGTCATGACAATTTTCTGAAGTAGATTCCCTGAGACCTTGGGTCATGAGTTTTATTTCACTTTGTATGATTTTTCTTAGATGTGAATTCAGGTTGTTTCTTGGGTATATCACCTATTTATCTAGAGGAGAAGGATCAAGGCAGCTGAATCACTTCCCACCCTAGTGAAGCCCACTGACATGTGTCTACTTATTTAAGCAATCAGGGAATGTTGTGAGGAACAAGCTTTCTCAGATTATTTCTGTTTGGGAATAAAGTGATAAAGCATTTTTCCTCGTGCTATTTCCAATTGGAAATACCATGAGGAAGCATGTTTCTTATTATATTTCCTATTTGTTCAAGTATATTCCCATGCCAAGGGAACATCTGAATCAAAGGGCAGGCAATGCCCCAGACTTTTGTATGCAAGCAAATGGCAAGTGACAGCAAATTACTTCTCTCTTTTATTTTTTTCCCCAAAAAGCTGTTCAAAAGTTTTGATGCAAAATGAGAGTAGAATTATATGTTGGGAAGCCTCCACAAAGCTTTACTCATATTTTCTGACAACAAATTGGTAGGTAATTTATGTAAATAGGAACTATGTACTCTTTCTGGTGTTGGCTAACAAAATTCACTGAAATAAAAAGGCCAGGTTCTGGTCAAGGCTGATCCTAGCTTGCCTAGTCCTCGTGCATTTGCTGGAAGACTGAATATGATTTTATACTACTTCGCTTTTTCTTTATGCTCCTCTTAATCAAAACTTTTTTGTTGTATAACCAGTATGTGTAGGGCAAAGCTCTTTTATCTTGCACCAAGGGAAAGACTATTCTGCAAGCAAGATTTTACCACAGGGCAGGGAAGGGAAAGGGAGCATCTCTTCACTCCCTGATGTTACCAGTGATGAATACGGACTGGGCTTCCTCCTCATCCACAAATTCTGCACTCCCTTCTGGGACTGCAACTCTTCGGCATCATTATTTCTTACTGTCCGTTGCTTGGTTCTCAGGCAATGAAGCTCACTAAGATGAACATCATATTGCTTACCTGGCAGTCCTATATATATTGTCTATACCGTCTATACCTCACTGAAATCTAACAGAAACTCCACCCAAACCTAAAATCAAAACACCACAAAACAAAAAAGAAAAAAACCAAGTACTGTTCATTGACCTCTCTTTGTTCACTTCACCTTCTCTGTGCGTAGTAACTTAGACAAGTCCAATTCATAGCATTGTTCACATCACATCACAACATGACCACTGCAGGACCCCACTGCTACCCCATTTTTCCTCAGCCATTTTACAAAGAGCAGAGCAAGAGGCACTTGCTGGTGTGAAAGGCCAGTAGTCTCAGCCAGGAATGAAGATAATGGAGGTAAACATCCCTGCAGGAAAAGCAGTGCTTCTGTTTGTAGATGGTCTCAGCATGTTCTTCTCAGCACTTGTATCTCTGCAGGATTATCACACTGCTTAGCAGACAAAATGTCATCTTTGCACATGGCCCTGAATGCAGGATGCTGGCTTATCATGCACTCTGTAAGCATTAAAGTGTATTTTTTGTTTTTCAGGGAAAGATTTCAAACTAGACTGTCAAAATTGCCATCCATTCTGAGCCTTTGTGTCTATAGTTAGAGAAAGATATGCCTTCTTCACTCAGGTCATTTCCAGATGGAGTTTAAAATTAAGGGGGGAAAAAAAAAAAAAGACATCCTCTGCCACAGAAGGCAAGTTTTGGTTTCTATTTAAGCAAGATTTGTTTTCAGGGCTGGTAGGGTAGAGAGGGGAAGAATACTTTATAGAGGTCATTATTTTTTTCTATGGCATAGAATTTTAATTGTATACCTTTTTGTACCAATGATAATGCTTGTTGTTTGTAATGGACTTCGCCCCCCCCACCCCCAACTTTTCTTTCTCCTGTTTCCTAGTGATGGAAAAAATAAGGTTGTTAAACAAGTAGAATGAAAAGTTCTTGTCCACATTTTATTCTTGGTAGTTAGTTATTATTTTTATCAAAATGATTTCTATGGGCAGTATTTTAACATTTTTCTTGCATCAATAATGCTGAGTTGCATTAATAAGGGTATCACAAACAGATCAGGCTGTGTCTTGAGTCCCCACTATATAACAAAGATGCAGACAGGCTGGAAAGGGTCCAGAGAAGGGCCACACATCAGAGGACTGGAAGACTTGTCACATGAAGGAAGGCTGAGAGAATAGGGTTTGTTCAGCCTTGAGAAAAGAAGGCTTAGGGGAGACCTCATAACAATGTACAAGTACGTAAAGGGCAGCTATCACAAGGAGGGAGACTCTCTTTACAGAGAGTCACATGGTAAAGATAAGGGGTAATGCATACAAGTTGCTACTGGGGAGATTTGGACTGGATGCCAGAATTTTTTTTTTCACCATTCAAACTATTAGACATTAGAATAAACTCCCAAGAGTGGATTCCCCTATATTAGATTGCTTCAAGGCTCAGCTTGACAGGGTGCTTGGCCTTCTCATTTAAACTATATTCTTACCTTGAAAGGTTGGACTAGATGATCCTTAAGGCCCCTTCCTACCCGGTATTCTATGAATCTATAGGATTGTGTTTTAAAAACCACTAGTTTCTCCAAATAGTGAGTACATTACAAATGGGCAAACTGAGGCAGAAGGAGATATGATTTGTAATTAACTCAGCTGTATGACAGAATCTTAAATTCTTTCTGAAATAATCAGAGTTCAGAAGTGAATTTATTACAGAGAAACAACCAACCACTTGGTTTCTATGTACACTGAGTAATTTTTTAATTAGAGGAATGTGAAAACATTGAATCATAAAATGCCCACGATAATTATTGTAATAACAATTTATGCAAGTTTTACAATAATAGAGCACTGAATATTTTGTCTCTTTTATGCATTTTTATGTTTAAAAATAATTTGTGTACTGATAATCCTTTTAAATATGTTTTAGGATTCTGTTGTGGAGAAAAACAAGGAAAAAGCAAAAGCAACTTGTCACTTTGTGATTCACGTGGAAAAAGACCTAGCCTACAAAAGGACATTGTCAGATCAATGAAAAAAGATTAAATTGATAAGAAAGAATAGAGGTCTGCTTTTTTCATTCTCTTGGAAAATACATTTGTTAGGCAGCTTTCCAATACAGAAAAGAGAGTCAGACACTTCATAGCACAGAAAGATTAGTAGTTGGAATAGCAGTCTTTCATGATAAACAAACCACTTTTTACCCTTTTAGGATTTGAGAATTGCTCTCCAGTTACACTTCCCTTTTATCAAGATGTGAACATGACTGCAGAGGGGTAACTTAAAGAAGACTTAAACTTTAACACAAGGCTTTTCATTTAGTCGTGTTAATATCCATTAGCCACACTCAGGTTCGGGTTGTAGATTCTTAGCTCTTGGTGCTAAGAATTGGTGACAAATGTCCTTTCTTAGGTAGTCTCATATATCTGTGACAAGTTATTGGTAGCACTTTACTTCATACAAAAACATGCAAGCTGCTACTGCTGAGGACATGACATAAAATTAATTGGCTATTTTTGCCAAAAGGACACGAGCTCAATTCTTTGATAAAAAAATAATCTACTCAATGGACTTTCAAATGCATAAGGCACAGGAGCTCCATACATGCCTTAGTATAAAAGAAACACTTGGGAGACAATAATTATATACAGGGAGAAATAATCACAGTAAAACAAACCATTGTTTCTTTAAAGAAATTGTTTAATGGAATAGGCCATTATCAATTAAATAATTCCGTGATAATATGAGAGTGAGTGGATGTGAATTTGCAGCTGCTCTGAGTTCCTACAGACTTCTCTCCAGTTTAAAAGCTTGAGCAAATGCCAACTCTTTCTATTGACTGTAATAAGCCTCAAATACAGTCGCATACGTTCAAACAATGCATTTCATATAATAATCCATCTCATGATAATTCTTGAATTACAGGTAATGCATATATCTGTATAGGCACATTGTGAAACATCTGTACGTCTTCACCTCATATATTAGCATCTGTTAACCACCCAGTTCTGGCCTTCCTTCCAATAGGAACCACTCTGTCATATCTAGTATTGCTTCTCCTACCTCCTGTGTGCTTGGACATCTTCATGTGGGTTTTCCAAGGCCTCTTAATTACTCAGAGAATTGATAATACTTAGAAATGCAAGTGTGAAATTGTGTAGACACAGGTGTAAGTTGTTTTGAAAGTCTCCTTGAAACTTTGTCTGTACACATCAGTAAAGCAGCTTGTAAAATATCTTCAGTGGAGGTACTTTGACGACATTCATTTAAAAGCAATCAAGGATTAGCTAATTAACCGCAGTTTTGTGCTTAGAAAGAAAAGTACAGTATTAGTTTACTACAAACTGGTAAAAGCAACTGAAATACATTTGCTTATAGTTGGAGGAAACAGTACTACAGTTCTATTTCTAAGCAGTTAAAATAGACAAAATGGTTTTTGCTTTGGAGGAACATATCAGTTTATAGTGATGTCCTTCTCCCTCATTCTTTATTTTGTTGTGAAATATAAATTATTATCAAACATATTCCAAAGGAATTCTGTAGACAATACAGTTTCTACCTCACACTTCCTGTACTCTTAGAATAAACCAAGCTTAAGTGGTGAAATTCCAGTGCCTTTTGGAAGAATAAGGCCCAGCTCCCAAAGGAGCTGAATTTCTTGCATATCTGGCATAGGCAGATCCATTGGCCAGATGTTGTTCACAGATGCAAGAAATTATGAATTTACCAGTTCTCATCTCTGCCCTTGTCTCTCTATATAGTTGAACCAGATTCAAAGTCTATAAAACTAGGAAATTCTAATTTCAATAAACAGCCTCATCTGTCACTGCTACTCTGCCTGTGTCTACAAAGAGAACTAGATGTTTACTCAAAATTAGATTTTATTTTAATAGCATTTCTGGTAAATTTTCTATTAGGAAATATTGTGGAAAAATCTGACTTGTTTATTAAAGTTGCTTGGACAAAACTTGTACATTTTTGACCAAAAAAAGTAAAAATAAAGTGTCCTGTCAAAAAAATTAGTTTATATTATCCTGGTCACTTGTCCCTGAAGATCATATATTGAAATATATTACTCCTATATATTTCTATAAAATAAAATAATAAAATATGACAGTTGCATCAGATACTTCCTGTAAAGCTGTAATATTTCTCCTAAAGGTAGGGTTATACATTGCACTCATTCTAAGTGATATAAATTCATATTTTGTTTGGGATTTTGTCTTTTCACAGAATCTTGATATTTTATTTAGCAACACTTCATCAAAATTTTGTGCTCACAGTATTAGCGCTGCTATTGCATCTGTAATGCACTGACATTCGACACATGTAATTCATTAAAAGAGTACAGTTAGTTAAATTACTCTTACTCATATTATCAAAATAATTATAATCACTTTCTTGATGTGTGAAACAATATTAGCAAGGCTGTTGACCTTTTAAAGTCTGCCAGTAGGGACAGCTGAAAGCATTTCAGAAAAAAACTAAAAGGGACAGCTGTTTACTGTGTTTCAGAAAGCGAACCAAATCCAGAGAGTTTTACTTTCCTGATGCATGTAATGGCCAAAATTACTTCCCCGTGGTATCCTTAGGCTGCTTTGTGTAGCATAAATCACCACAAAATTAGGCCTATTAGAGTTAATAGTTAAGAAACACATTTAAGCAAGATGACCAGAGAACAGTGCATATGTATACATGCTATTATGTACCTAGGTAACATTGTTCAGTTATTGTTACTGAAGGAATTAAATATAAACATTTAGGCTGGAGAACAGAACTTTTCTCATTACCAGAGATATGAATCCCAGAAAGAGCCACAGAGGCAGGAAATTGTAGGAATTTCTCACTTTGATACTGTTGTGGGGGAAATTGCAAAACCTGACTGTTTGTGACAGCAGTGGATTAGATTTAGGGTTCTAGGCACTGTTCTTTGCTGGGTTAACAGTGTCAGTTTGAAGCATCTCTGCCCTGGCCTGTGTACTTTGCCCATTTTCCCAGCAGTGACAGAAGGAGAAAGATGTCTGCGCTTTGTGCCAGCCTCAACTCATAGCCCATTGTACTTGCTTAAACTACTGTGCATATATATTCTGGTTAATCCTCTGTACAAGAAGCAAGCTCTTCAAAGTTGCTTTTTTTACTACTGTGGTTAAAGATCTCCTGTTCAGCAGACTGGTGATTAGTGTAACTTGAGGCGCTTTAAAGCATGAGATACAAGGAAAAGCTGTGATTCAGGTTATGGAGAGTCTACTGATTTAGAGTTGGTCTATACAGTTTGTCCTACATGCAAGTAACTTCTGTGTTGTGTGGATCCAATGAATTATATTACCCAAACACGACATTGTTTAGACTGTGAGCTGTAGGACTGCTGCCCTGGTAACAACAGCTGCTTCAGCAGTTTTTGTTCCTGGTTGACGGTGAAATCCATGCTGATCAAAGATGACCAAGTTTCTCATCCTGTGTTTCTCCATGGTGCAGCCATTTGCATGAGGGCTCCCAGCTCCCTGGGACCAACCACCCACACTGCCCATGAGTCCAGCAGTTCCTTCTGGTTCAGAGCCTGGCCCTCTCAGTTTTGCTGCATATGATGTAATAAAAATAATAATTTGAAAAATTAAATTATTGAAGTGAGTTTTAAGGGTATGTTTAGTAGACTTAGATAGAGAATAAAAGAATTTGTAGTGCTCTGTCCTTTGTGGTGGATTTTCCTTGACTTAATTTGAGAGCTACGAAGGGCTGGTACCCGTATCTGAGGATGTGACCTCAGGATACCTTTATAGTTAATGGAGAGAAATGGACACTTCTAAAGCACAGTTAATCTGACCTTTTAAACACATCTCTGTGAATTCTGTCCTCAGTGTTGTAACATAAAATAAAAGGGACAGTGTTTTAAATATTGAAAGGTGATCTCTACCTCTTCCAGTGAGAACATACAGGGTATTGCAAAAACGATTTGCCTCCTGGTACATCACATATTAATCACTTGTTGTTGGGAAAGCAGGACGACCATTTTTGCACACAGTTATTTGCCTGCTTGTTAAGCTCAAAATCCAGAGACTTTCTTGATTTATGCCTTTTCTTTCAGCAAATCTTTTAAGCATATTTGAATGGAAAGACTACTCAAATCAAGTGATCCAAAACCTAGATCTTGACAGTGTAGACTTGCAGCATCTTTTGCAAGTCAGTTTTTAAGTAGATGGAGACACATTAAAGTTAAGGGTTAATCTTCAGAAGGCACTGCTGGAACCTCAAAATTCTGACTATTGAGAAAAAGGGAGTTCAAGATGCACAGTCAAAATTGGAGGCAAATCTGACTTAGAAATACCTTTTTGAAAACTGTTCAACTTCCACATGCTTCAATTATTATTTTTTTTTTAAATGCATAGAAGAATAATTGTTTCACATGGAGTAGATTATGTGCTTGCCAACACACAATATGTCAGTGGCAAAGACAGGGGCAAAATCATGGACTGCTGACTTGTGCTTTATACAGTAGTTGTATTCCCTTTACTTTTAAAATTCAAGCCCTGGTTTCACCATTATTACTTTGACGTTTATTGCAGTCTTTCTCTACTATTAAAGAACAGATTAGTTCAAAAGTACCTTTTATTTAACCTAAATTGACTTTGAAAAATAACTTAAACGTGCTCAATATGTTTTGTTTCCTTTTGGTCCTGTCTCTCAGACTTGACTCAACAGACTTCTAGCCATAGCCAGACTTGAAAGAAGCAGACACATCTCTCTGAGCTTCTGTAAAGGCACTCATTTACTAATATAACAAGATATCATCAGGAAAGGAAATGGCTCTGATTCAGCTGTGTATAGAGTTAGTGTGCATCTATTTGATTGGACTTTGTAGGCATGCTATGGCATAATTTGCTAATGGGGACATAGGAGAGATTCTATATCAAATCCCATTGCTATCTCTGTCGTAACTTGGCAGATGACCTTAAGTTCTCCTGTTAGTTTTTCTCTGTTTTGTCCCAATTGTTTATTAAGTCCATAGTTCTGCAGAAATCTAGGCCCACAATTATTTTAGTAATTTGAATCATTCCGTTTTAAAAAGTTTATGATCTGAGCAGGTATTTTTGTGGGGCATGGATGGGCTCTTCCTAAAGGTTTATGTGGAGTACAGCATCATAAAATCCTAATCTTGGCAAGAGAATTTGCATAATGCCATCACAGTGATACTAGGCACCTATCAACAGGCATAAGTTGTTATAAACTAGGTATAATTATATGGATTTTTTTATCATCTTGTATAAGAAAGCATGCTTTTCATCCTGTAGGAGGGCATGTTATCATAGCAAAGTTTCCATATTAGATGTTTTATCCATATTTCCACTATTAAAAATAATTGCATAAAGGTGCAAGGCCCTAAATATCTTTTTTTTTTTTTTTTGAGGTCTTAAGATGTCAGCACCGTGTTTAAACTGCATGGCCCCAGCCCAGTCCAAGTCCTGGACATCTTAATGATCAACTTCAAAACAAAGTTCACCTGCTCTATTGAGTAATTCTGAGGTTAACATTTATAGATAATTGGGATTTTTTCCCATATAAATTGCATACTGAAAAGATAATGATTTTTTAATAAATAAAAATGGCACAACTACTAAGGAAGAAGCTGTATGAAAGTTTTTCATGGGAGGCAAGTCAATAAAGAGAAATTACCCTTTTCTGGTATCTAAGAGCGTTATTATAAATTTCAATATATAAGAAAAACACTGAGTATTTCTGACAATAAATTTCTGACTTGTATGGTTTATTAGTTTCTTTTCAGTATTAGTATTTTGGAAGTTACCTCAGTGTTCCACACACTTAAGCATTACTGGCTGATGCTAATAAAAATCACATATACATGTGCAGATTAGAACTCAGTTATCTAAAGAGTCCAATTTAAGCATGAAATACAGGCAGAACAAATATGGGATACATTAGGGATTTTGAGACTTTGTTAAGAGTAAGGAAATGGTATTGGGATTTTGTTAAATGATAGGCAAGGAAATCTTCTAGCTATCACAAAGTGATGTCAGAATGATATTGCTGTGAACTCGGAACACAGAAGGATTTTCTTACAGGTTGTCAGAGGAGGGTGGGGGGAAGGGCTGCTCCCTGTGGTATACGTTCATTTATTGACTACAGTCACAGTTATTTTCTTCAGCCAGCATGATCTGAAATGCATGTATAAAAGCATATAGGTATTGGAATTTTCAACTCAAATCAGAATCTTAATTAACTGTAAATCGTAAAGCCAGTAGCCTGAGGTATATTAAAATGAGAACTTTGTACATGAAAGGCTGCACATGCCCCTAAATCTAAGCATTTCCTACTTATAAACCACCAAATTCACTGCATCAGCTTTCATGACTGTAATTCTGTTCCTGAGGGATATACAAGTAGAGTTGACTGAAAACAAATATGAGTTTGCAACTTATAAAACAAGTAATTTTATGGACACGTTAAAACCCACCGACATAAGGAAAGACAACATAAAATATTTGTACTTAGGTAAGAATATGACATTAAAGCCAGAAGTCAGCTTAGTCCATTGTACTTCTTCAAATGCCTCTTTAATCTGTAAATGTGTGTGATTATAAAGACATTAATTTCAAGTGGAAGACCACATCAGTAAAGCACTGCTGAAATATCTGTCACAAATGAATTTCACAGAGCACCAAATGCAAAACTGAAGAGCCAAAGTTATGAAACACATTGGAGTTGAACGGAACTGACATGGAAGACATCGTTCTCACAGATACATAAAAGGTATTGGTTATAAAGGCCTAGTCCTGCTCATGGCAACAGGGGTTTTGTTACTTTTAACAGGAGCAAGACCAAACTGTAAAAGGATATTTGGTCTTTTGGCGTTCCTGCAGCCAACAAAACAGAAGCTGCAAGCCCTTTAGCCTGAGCACCCTCTGCTCCATATCACCATTACTGTACCATGGTGCCAAATTATCTTGTGAACTTGATTCTAGTAACAGTTCTATCCTTCCACTTATCACATACTGAGTAACTCTAAGTCTTCTCAGGCCACAGTCTGAAGAGGAGCTATGGTATTTCCTCAGCTATTCTGCCACTGTACTCTGCAAACTGGAAACTGGTTTTATACCGTGCATGTGCGTGCATATGTGTCTTTCCTAAGGGGCATTTTTCAGTTAAATGCTCAAGCTCAGCAAGCTCTATCTCTAAATCTATTGAAATTATATTGAAAGCGGGGTATCTCCTAAAAGAATTTTTGATTAAAGGATTAACACCTGGAAGATGCCTGTTGTTTTTTGGCTTGATATAATGGGAAGGTATCTGCTACCTTCTCTATTTTCCTCGTGGAGGAGAGAATTTAACAGTAAATAAAGCATTATGAAAACTACAAAGCATAAACAATCAAAGCAAAACAAACTCCTCCTCTATGAATTAAGGAGGTGACAAGAAGAATCTCTGTAATGAGATACTAGAAGATCAGACTTCAGCAGTTCTTACCAAACAATATTTGTGCAAGAAATAATGGTTGAAAGAGGGGAAGTGAAAAGAAAAGCTAATGCTTGTTAATGGAGATATGGCCATTTAGGAGTTTCTCGGGAGTATCTTATGGTCAGATACAGTAAAGATGTTGCCAAAGGCAATGTTAATGCTAATCATAGAATATCACAAGTTGGAAAGGACTCATTGAGACCAACTCCTAATATCCTGCCACACCATGTGCCCACATTACAGACTGTAATATGGCCCACTACTGAAGTGGCAAAACTTCACCTGGTTTATAGTAACTGTTCAGCTGCTGTTTCAATTTAAATGTTTCTTGCTCTCAGAAAAATCCACCATCACGTGTTAAAAGGGGAACAAATACCACCTGTATATTCACTAACTGAAAGTGTTTATCTGAATCTGTCAACTACATCAGAAATCAAGTTGCTAAATGTTGCACTCAATTTTCTGTGGATTTGTGATTTTTCTTGGAAGGCTTTAGAATCATAAAGCAATTAATAAGTTGTAAGAAAACATAATTCTGGTATTTTAATCTATGACAGATACAATTTTACTCCATAAGCACAGAAAAGAAAGCTACTATTTTTCTTAGATCAACACCCCAAGAATTCTGAAAAAAAAAAAAAAAAAGTCTTTTGCTGTAAAAGGACATATTTAGCAAATATTGTCCAGGGTAATTGTTCATGTGGGACCCCAACAGAAACATGTTTCAGATACTGTAGCTACTGTATATTCAAAGTGTATAAGCACTGTATATTCAGAGTAGATGATAATCTCTGTAATGTTTGCTACAAAGCTCCTTGTGGACACTCAAATGTAATTTTAATGGTGTCCTGAAGAAAAACAAAAAAAAAAAAAAGAGAAAAAAAAAGGAATAGCAGACAAATTGGATTCTAGAGATAAGGTTAGTTACTGAGGGTATGATTTATGTCAACTGAATTTAGCTGTCTAACATGCATGTGTCTAATTTAGGCTTTCTTTGCAGTCCATCTAGGGACATGGGTACCTCCAGCGGGAGATAATTCCACACACTTTGACAACCGTTTTAGAACAGGATAAACCCCCAAAGACCAGAGAGAAAAAACAAGTGATTAGATTAGCAATCTAATTTCAACATAGGAAAGAAATCAGATCCTTGAGTTCCACCCAGCACATGGAATACAGCCCTGCAGGCCTCAGCCCAGATAAGGGAGCCAGCATTCTCTCATCACCTGCTGTAGATCTAGAGCTGCAGACCAGCAACAATAGCTACCATATCCTACTCTTCAGGATACACAGTCAGGCTTCTTTCCAGTAGGACAGGCAGTCTCGTGTTTCTCAACCCACAACCACAGTGATCACTTACTCACAGAAATAAAATACGAAGTTTCCAAATATCTCCAGGGACTCAGATTCCCTCACATCTGTTGGAAATCATTAGGAGATAGGTCCACACTGAATGTTTCAGTCTGAAGCCTCAAGTCATCACTGTATCTTTATTCAGCAAATCACTGTAGCATATATGTAAATCTTCAAGCTTAAATCCCATTAACATCAAAGGGATTGTAAGCATGCACTTAAATGTTTTGCTGAACTGGTACCCTTGGCCCCACTCCAGCAAAACATGTAAGCATATGCTTAACTTTAAGAATGTTTAACCCTGTTAACTTCTATAGAGTTGATTTTCTACAGTTTCCTGAAGTAAAACATAGATTTCAATGCTTTGCCAAGTCACTATCTTAATGAAGATGCAATGCCCCTATCTCATCAGCATTACAAGCCTCAGTTAAATCAGTCATACTAAGGCACAAAGACTAGAGTTATATATACTGCAAGGAGAAAAAATCCATTAGAAATGCCTATCCAAACGGTAAATACTGAAAACTAAGTACTTTAAAAATGGATTCCAAAATAATGTAAGCTAAATTAAAGCCTTAGTTCACCCAGGATTCTAGCATTTTATGTGCTTTAAATATGTTGCTGTTTGTGCTTACATTTAGGCATGTGGTTAAGTACTGTGATGAACTAGTCCATCAGTGTACACCTTTCCTTTTGTGTGTTAGATAAAGTAAAATCCTTTGGCTTTTGTAAATCATGTTATTTTGGCTAAGATAACAGATGAGCTGCTCTACTCTAATGCTTATATGTGCACAATAAATCCAGACATAAAAATCAATGGAAACATTTAAACCAGTGAGGTTATAGTAGTGCCCCTTGGAAAAAGTCAAATGTTAAAAAAATGAATCTCACATAATTACGAGATTGCTGTAAGAGGCAAAGAATCTTTCATTTTCATGTGAATTCAGACCCTTTTCATGGGAAAAAGCAATGATAAAAATAAGTTTTACACAATATTTTTAATGATACACATTTCAACTTTTTTCACGCTTATAAATTGCTATCCAAATGAACTTTGATACAATTATCTGCAGTATGCCACACAAGGAACTTATTATTTGGTCACAGATTTTGAATTTTATGGAAATAGTGTGTTTCACTTAAAAATTAATTAAATGTAGTGCATTCAATTCAAAGATTAATGATGTATAACTTTACAAAGCACTCTATGCTTAGCAGGCCTATGTTTTGTTTATGAAGGATGGCATCCTATATGCTAAATATATCCTAGGTTTATGTTACTGTAATGAGGTATCATCATTCTTCAGCTATTAATCTAAATTGCAGAATGCATATATATTTAATAATCCTCAGAAAGTCTGTAAGATTTATTTACATTTTCTATACCTACCACATCTTTAAAGACCTTTTAATACTGACCACTAATTTTTTACCTCACAATGCTTCAACGTAAATAAAAAAGATTAAACAACAGTATGAGATGAGTCAAATCAGTATTCAAAATGACAGTGAGGATGGTTTGCCCTTACACTGAGGTCCTAAACCAATGCCAGTTTTTAACTTTAAGATGTTTGAAGAGCTGAATATCGTACACAGGATGCGTAATGACATTTCTTCTAGCAATCTGAACAGCAAAACACAAGAATAAAGAAACAGTAAAATGAGCAAATGGGTCATAATAGCAGCCTCTTGTAAATAAACTTGGCGCTCATCTAAAAATTCGTTACTAGAAGCTTACAGTCTGTACTGTTAACTTATTGCTTCTACTGGTAACATATGCTTACAACCCAATAAACATTTATCTTTCTTTCCTTACAATAATCCGTATCTTAGAAGAAAAACTGCAATTGTTTTGATTATATGGGGTTTTTTTCCATCCTTATGGCATGCCATAAGAAACAACTTTTGCAAAAAATTAATTTTGTTTATTAACAGGAAACTGCTTGAGAAAACTAGGGAATATATGAAAATGAATTTATAAAAAAGTCTGAAAGAACAAAGCACAGACATTATAATATCATCATTTAGAATCTATGAACTGAAATGTATTTTTAAAGACAAAGTTAATGCCTCCCTTTGAAATCCTCATGTTAAAATCAAAAACACAACTTTAATAGAAGGCAGACATAGGTACTGTATGAAGAATTACAGCTTAGAAAATTAATAAAAGTAGTATCTAAAACAGTATTAGTAAGATATGAAGCTCATTCATTAATGGTCTCTGTGATAATATATCACTGAAAATGTTGCATGAAGGACAGTCTTTGATAGGATTATGTACAGTATAATAGCAAGATATTGAAATTAAAATTCACTGAGAAGATACATCTTGTGAACTGAAGGGTAAGAAGATAATAATGGTAACATTAATAATAATAAATAACAAGTATAAAATGATTCACATAAATAGAATTTCCATCAGCAACCATTATTGTAATTATGGGAATGATAAAGTAATAATCTACAGTAAATAGCTAATCTTTATTGATTCACTATTTAATTCCTTTTTTTTTTTTTTAAGGCTTTAGAATTGCTGTCAATAACAATAATGTGTACATGGGGAAAAGCTATGTAGAGAATAAATGATAAAAACAGTATTGTGTAATCTGTTTCTAAATAATCTTTTGAAGATATTTAGGTCGTTTGGTGCAGGAACAGAAAATTCTTAAAAGAATTTCCCCACCTATTTAATGAATGCTGTGGGATTTCTTCAACACATGGTTGTGGGGGTTCCAGAGGCATATTGGGAAAATTTAGAAAGTTCAGTACCTGGCTTTTTAATCACATCTCTCTCTAAGGTAAGAACAGCTTTCCATCAGTGGCAACTATGAAGAAAAAACAGACCAGTAACTGTTTGACCCTACAGCAGCCCTAAAGGCAATTTCACAGCCAAAAGCAAAGTTAACACCAGAGGCAAGCAAAAGGCCAAGGAAAAGGACGAATGAGAGAAATTCTATGATGCTGAGCAAATATATTCTGGAATTTAGCATACAGGTACCAAACAAACCTTAGCATGTCAGCTCAAATGATTGGGGAAAAAAAAAGAAAAAAGAAAAAAAAGAGAAAAAAAACCCAGAACCTTATGTGAGCAATTAAAATGGTGATCATATAGTGCCATTAAAAGTAGGGTTCTGTTTCAGCTGCTTTTGAATTCATAGAAGAGTAGGGAATAGCCTGTGATATGCTTAAAAAAAAAGACCAAACAATGTAGTCCCAAGAGAAAGAGCAGATTTTAATTCATAAAGATTTTCTCTCTCTCTTTTTTTTTTTAATATATTCATCATCCTAGCAGTATCTTTTGATAATTAATAGAGGGCCTTTGATCATCTACATATGAATATTTTTATAGTCTGTTTTGCTTCCAAATTAAGAATATTGGATAACAGGCTTCATTTTAAACTGTGATTTTACTTCTGCATGTTGCTGTCTAACAGAGTTCTGTAGGCTGCTGGTCAAAAAAATAATTCATACAGGTGAGTAACTCCATTGTTAAGAAAGTCCTCCTCATCTAGCAAAATCACAGTTTTCCTTAAACTACATCTGTTGCAATACTGAACAACATTGTGTAATGCAGAATGTACTTCTGATTTTGCAAACTCTTCTCGTGAGCTCTTAGAAAAGAAGCAGTCACTAGGAAAAAAAATGAAACAAATGCCAGGTTCACTATGAGAAAATAACACAAAACCAGCATGGGTCTAGCTACTTCTAACAGTTTAAATTCATGTCCTTCTCATGATGGCACATGGACATACTGGCATAAAGAGCAGAGCAAAAGATGACTACTTCACTCCAGATGTTCAATGTCCAAATGAGCTATTTCATGCCTCCAAGGTGCTGGACTAAAATTCTGGGCCTTATTGGAAATATAAAAAGGAAGGTGCCTGCTTAAGTGGAGGAACTGGCAACATTTTGAAACATTTGACAATCTCAGAAGTGCAGCAAAAGGACACACCTTAACTTGACAGTAGATATCAAAGCTATGATATACATGCAGTAAAAAGCATAAAGGGTTTTATTGTTATGGAATACTAACTAGAAATATGTAGCAATAATTTTCTATTTTATCCTTTTTTTCAGGAAGTTGTTTTTTTCCCACTGTACCCATTCCCAGGATGGGTTAGCTGAGAGAGTCCTGAATAGCAGACTCTGTGTGCAGAGAGAGTGAAAAGACTTGGTTTACACAGCTAAAGAGGAAAATGGATATATGGGAGAAATGATGTGCATATATTGAATCACAGAATCATGAAATCATAGAATGGTTTGAGTTGGAAGGGACTTGAAAGATCATTTAGTTTCAAGCCCACTGCCCTGGGCATGGCTATCTCCTCCTACACCATCTAAGACCACCTAAAGACCCCATCAAGCCTGCCTTTGAACACTTCCAGGTTTGTAGCCTTCACAACTTCTCTGAGCAACCTGTTCCACTGCCTCACCACTCTCATGGTGAAGAATTTCTTCCTAATGTCTAATCTAAATCTAGCTTCTTCCAGTTTGAAGCTATTACACCTCATCCCATCATCGCATGCCTTCATAAAAGGTTCCACTTCAAATACTGGAAAGCTGTTAGAATACCTCCCTGGAGCTTTTTGATCTCCAGGCTAAACAAACACCAACTCTCTCAGCTTGTCCTCATAGGAGAGGTGCTTCAGCCCTATAATCATCCTTATGGTGCTCCTCTGGACCTGCTCCAACAATTCCATATACCTCTTGTGCTGGAGCCTCCAGATCTGGACACAGTACTCCAGGTGAGGTCTCATGAGAGTGGCATAGAGTGGGAGAATCACTTCCCTTGACCTGCTGGTTGCTTGTGTTTATGTAAGGAAAAATCTGCATGTCCAAGTAGTAAGAGGGGAACTCTATGAAATCAACAAGTCTTACATTTAAAAGTAATACATAATGTGCCTATTTTTTCAAAAACAATCAATGGGATTTAGATATGTGCAGGATTCAGATAATTTAGGTGAACAAGACACTACACAGTAGCAACACAATGGATAAAATATTGCAAAGGACAGAAAACTCCATGTATGATTGTAAATGCAGAAAAACAACTGTTGTTGAGACCAAAAGTTCTCTTAGAGCATTCATCTTTTAATTGTCCATCAGGAACTTCCTGAGTCTCCCTCTGAAGCCCCTCCTGGAAATAGGATGGCCAGAAGCCTTGACCATATTCCTTAGCTATGAGCAGTTGCTTTGATTTCCCACAAACATAAGAGTAATTTGACTCCATCTCCCATTAGTCAGGTTCCTTTTGTTTAAAATCTGCTTCAGTGATCATTTTCCTCAGGTAAGGAGTGTGGGACTATGACCTTTGTAAATATCTCTGCTATGTGACAGTGATTGTTCTGATAATGATTCATCACTCAAGACTACAAGCATATTTACCACTTTCAAATACCCTGCAAATCATAAATGCTTATATTTGGGCCATCCTTTGGCAGGCTTCTAGAATGCTATTTACAAATGGAGAATTTTGGCAAATATTTTTATCCTGTCTTTAATTAATTTATCTTAAAAAGTACAAGGGTGGTCTTTCTTTACTTGAGTGGATGTTACCTTCTTTTCAGGTAGGGCATTCATTTATGTGGTGGGTGGGAGTCCAAGGACTAGGAGTCAGTTGCATCCAAGAGCTAATGGACAGAAAAAAAATTAAGTGTGAATAAGTATGCAAGATTATACACATTGTAAATGGGGCATGCAATTTTAAAATACAGCCCTAAAATTCTGCCGCTTGGGCTGCTGTTAATTAGATCATTTAAATCTATTAAAAATAAGTACTGAATTCAGTCTGTTCCCTTTTCTGTGCTTTATTTCTGTTGATGATTTCTTGTAGAAACAAATTAATGATCTCACAGTTATGTGATTGCTCTAACCTTTAGTCTAGATGCATTGTATAAAATATAATGCAGTACAGATGTCAACCTAAGAACTAAATAGCTTATATTTCTAAAGAACCATGAAAAAAATATTAACACTATAGAAACAATGGTTCAGTAATTACTTTTTGCTGTGGAGTGAGGTTAGGCATTTATCCTTATAGATCCCTAATACACTTAAAGTCAGCACTGCCCCTGTGGTCCTTTTACCTTTGTTGATAAATGTATTGTACAGGATACATTGTATGACCACTACAGTATTTGAGGTCATGCTAGGCTGTTAGCACAAATGGTGTGAACAATAGTTTATATGCCACTTAACTCCTTGGGAGAAACAGTTAACCTTGCCAGAGAGGACAGATCAGTCATGTATAGTTATTAAAGTCTAGAAGGTTTTGTTATGCTCTGAAATACTTTTACAGAACTACAATACTCTGGTACAAGCTTTACCATGCAGGGAAGCAACAAAGTCAACAATTATCTTTGCTATCTTTGAAAGAGATATTCAAAGTTTAAAAAAAAAAAAAAAAGAAAATATTTTCACTGACTTAATTTATGAAACACACACAAGCAAATTTTAATATATTTAATCCCTAGACTTCCTGTAAAATCCATACCAGATAATAATATATTAAGCCACTGAATTAAAACAGACCAAAAAATATTTGTGATTTTGATGGCCTTGAAAGAGGCAGTCAGAAATAAAAAAAAAAAAGCAAACAGATCTTGATTACAGTTTTCAAAATCATGCTGAAACTTCAGAAATTACGGAGCACAGGCTTCAGAATTGAATTACATTTAATTAGCAGTTGTCTATGAAAACCACCTTCCAAGAAAGTATCCTTTTCCAGAATTACTCACGTATATGAACAAAGAATAAAACCCACTAGGAGATTACCAGGTACTCTACATAGAGATGGCAATGACACAGCTGTTAACACAGATGACCCAGTTTCATGACGTAATACTGTTACTCCTACACTCTTTACTCCAATGAACCAATTTTTGGCACTTTTAGAAAACACAAAGTTTAAGGCATCTGAGGTTCAGGTAACCTCATCCATTTCCACTTCAGGCATATAAGCCTGTCAGCCCCTGTACCTGCATGTGTTTTTGTACTCATCCAAACATCACTAACCACCAGTGAATCTTTATATCTTTGGTGTTTACTCAGAATTCAAGTTCAGCCGTCCTAGTCTTTGCATCTGCATTTCAGCACACTTAATATAATAATTTCTTCTCCTGCAGTTTTGATTTAGCACCTTTATATGGAAATGAACATATTCTACATAGGTAGAGAGGATCTCTGCTAGGGTTTGAGGTTATAGAGGACAGATCATACCTTTGTCAATCAGTATGCCACAAGACACATCACATGTCCATGCTTCATGGCTTCTGCCTCTTTTTCCCAGTCAGGGAAATCCAGTAGACCTCTTTCTGACTCTGTCTGGATTGTTGATGCCTACTTCTACATCTGAGGTGAAAAAGACTCAGTCTTAGGGAAGCTCCTTCCACTGACACAGTGGTGTCCTGAGTGAGCCCAGAGCCCTCAGCACTACAGCAGCCTTCACATTCCATCAGGAAAATCTACCGTGTTGCAAGGTAAGTGGGAACAAACACATTCCAGAATGAGCATTTGGGGTAAAAAGTACTTTTAGGTGTAGATTTAAATACAACCTTTTATGGATAGATTTAGTTATCCATGTATATACTTTCTTATCAAGAACTACTACCTCATTAAGTAAGAATATTTACTATGTCTTCAAGAGAAGAACCTCAAGTAGTGAGACCAGGAAGAAATGAAACCACTGCCTTTTAAAACCTCCCAACTAACAAAATTAAACCATGTCTCTTTATTTATTTATTGCACTTGTAAAAAGATTAACGGGGAAGTGATTCCTTCAGGCTTTTACGTATAACCCCATCACACAAAGAACAAAATTACACAGTGCAGCAAACGAAGGAAATTAGCTACATTTATTTAAATAACTGCTGTGGAAGAAACAATAAATCAACAAGAATCTTCACAAAAATGTGTTTACAAAGTGTCTTGTAATTTGTTTTAGCAGGGACACAGTCTTGTAGCTCTTAGCTAAACTTGCTTCTAACAGTGTATTATCGTATCAGCTGTTAATGAGTGTTTGCTATTGAAAAGCATTTCTAGCAAAAAAAGAATATGTGTAACTTCTGCCTTACCCTTCTTTAAGACACGGCTGGCAACCCTACATGAAATAGATCTTCCTAACAAACATTTTGTCACTGGCTTCTAATAACTTGGAAGACAATCAAAATTAACTGACAGTGCTTTGTTAAATGAGAAAAAGAGGTTATTTGAATGGTCATAATCATGCAATTATCTCATCTTCACTGTATTTCAAAAGGCTGTATCTATATCTAGTCCTATATCAGGAGTGAGTAGAGGGAGCTCTAATGCTGAACCTGTGATGTATTCATAAATCAGTACTTTCAGAGCCTGTCATGGGCTCCATAATGAGGGTCATTATTCAGGCAGAGTGTCAAAACTACTATCAAAGGACCTTCTCAGAATCACAATCATTCTGTTTCTTGTTAAATAAGCAATGTAGTACACAAAAATGGCAAACAAGAAGCAGGTCAATTTGATACAGTATGAGGGCACAAAGACCTCTGGAGTAATTTACCCTCTGGGAATTCTGATGGCTTGTGAGATAAATTATATACACCCTCAGAAAAGATTAATGGTAATAAAATCCCAGGAATATTTTCAGATAAAAAAATGTCCATATGTACATATGGTAACTTCAGTAACAATGAAGACATTTTCTAAAGCGAAACAGTTGAAGAAAATTATTATTAGAACTGCAAGTAGCTCTCTGGAAAGCTACTAAACCTGTTAAAAAGTTGGCAGCATTCAGTGGCAATACTTTATTTCAATTTGTTGAAAGATTTTTTTTTTTAAGAAATGCCACAAACCTACAGCTTTTCTGAATTAAAAAGAAAGGGAATAAAAGGGAGGAAAAAAGGAAAACCAAAACTGTCAAAGGTTACTGAGACAGGTTATTACTGACTTCATTTTATTATAAATAATAGGAAATAGCTAAGAATTGTTAAGAGAACAACATCTGGACATTTGACCACAATGGCAATAAATGTAAATCATTTTTAAGTGATTGAAGATTGTATTCAAATCACACAGCATAGGTGCCTAAATTAGGCAGTGGCATTGCTTTCCTCCTTTTGCTTTAAGGAACAAGAATATTCAGTCCTACATGAGAAGTATTCTGAATTGCTTCTTCTCCCTTGAAATAAACATTACATTAGCAAAGGATAAATAAGGCACTAGTGAAGTCAGTCTAAGTCTGGCTCATGATGACTTCTAGTTACAATGGTGGCCAGTAATTTGGGGGTTAATAGTGAACTTCTGACATCAGTGAAGTTTAGTGTCTCAGCAAATTATACTTAAGTAAAGCTCTTTATTTTTCCTTGTCAATCAGGTATGTGTGTTGAGTATATATATCAATTTATATTGACTTATATATATATATATATTGCACCTATACACATGTATGCATGTGTGTAATTGCATGGCTATGTTCATACACAGCATAACTCTGGAACAGCAAAATACTGGGCAGAAGTTTCACTGTGGTCTTTCTAAATAGTGCTTCTTAACTGGTCCCAGGCTTCTCCTAAGGCTTTGCCTAGGAAAGAGTAAAGTAATATTAAACAGAATTGCCTTACAGAGTGATGATCTTCAGAGATGGATGCTCAAAAGTCCAATTCTAACTGCAGATACATACACCATCTGGATACTTCTTGTGGCAGAGACTCTTTCTTGTGTTCATGCAGAGCACCACTGTCTTCAATAGAACTCTAATAGAAAGCTCCTGGAGAAATGCCACAATTGCATCTAATATCAATTACAGAGTTTCAGACTTTCAAGTGAGTTTCTAAGTACTTAGAGCTTTTTAAACTCATCTAACTTATATTGTTCCCCTATAATTATTTTTTACTCACATTTTTGGTTAAATTTCTACTATTTAATCATGTAGACATTTGCGTCCACACACACACTTGTATGGCATAGACAGATTGATTTTGGTATCCCTTTAAAAGCAATAAATTCTTCTGGGTCAGAAGATATACTTTTTCTCACTATTAAACAGCAAGGTGAGAAGTAGATTAAGAAAAGAGTCTTGCTAAGTGCCTCATAAATCCCTCAGCTTCACTTTACCAAACTGAATTTTATCTGACAATAAATCCTACCTTGTCTACACTTATTGTTTAAATAAATTTGTATCTGTGGAATAATCAAAAGCAAACCAATTATATTCAGGCATCTTTTTTATCCATCTGTTTGGATATAACTGTCTATTAAATGGTGTTTGCATATGAAGCAATGTTCTATTGTATGCATAGGTACTCAATTATTTAGATTATACATTTGAATAAACTGTGCAGTTAAAGGAGTACCCTTGTAATGTAGGACAATTACATTTTTCTAGCACAGTTTACAGGTTATTAAACTAATATCAATTTGGCCAACACAGCTGGATATGGGATCCTGACCTTCACCTATGAAAGTTCTTTTCTTTAGGGCTTTATTTTACCCCTACAATTATTAGTCATTGTTAGTCATGTCAAATTATATCAAATTACGTAAAAGTATTGTAGGAAAAGGCTTGTGTGAATAGACTACAAAAAAAAAAATTCACACTGAAGGTTGTGCATTAAAATGTAGGTTACCTTAATGCAGGTATAAAAAGTTCTGTCTGTATGCATGATGGGTCAGTCTAAAAAGTGCCCTGTCCTTACGAAAATCACTTTGTCTGGCCAGTATAAGAAAATAATACTCCATTGTTATACTGTGAAACAGCAGTTCACTGAATAGCTCATCTTCCTACCAACCAGGCAACATACCATCACATTTTTCCCAAAGGAAAATACAAGTATTTTTATGTTAAAGGAAAAAATAAAACAAAAACATAAACAAACAAAACCCCTCAAAGAATATTAAACATGCAGAAATTAATAGGATGATTTTTTGAGGTCCCTTCCAACCCCTAACACTGTGTGATTTGTACGTCCTTGAAGTAAGTTTTCAGTGACCATGAATATCTGTTATGAGTGAGGTGGGGAAAGAAAGTGAGTAAGATAAAAGTCATAAAGTCATAAAATAGAACATAAAATAACCTCAAGTCCTTCAGCATTCTGGACATCTTTGTGTGCCTTGTATCTTGTAGAATGTATGCTTTGCACATGTACAAATTGACTTTAAAATCTGTTCTTTTGCATTTGTTATACACCTCTACATTCAATGAAACCATACTCAGAATCTGGTATCACATCATGTTTGTCCAGTGTGCACTTTCATTAGCTCTCTTCACTGAATACCATTTCTCTTCTTCCCTTTGACCATCATTATTCTGAAATAACAACCTGAAAGCAAGAGAATGCACGAAAGCTGAGTTCGTTTTACAATGACTAATTTCCATAGACGCCTCCATACTCAGAGCTGGTAGATAACCTCTGCCAGCTGAATGAATATGAACATCTCAAATTAGTTTCCTACTCTAAATCACTCTCAGGAACATCTTATTTGTATTGATTATTTGGAGACTTGCTGGGTAGTAATGGCCAACATAATTTGAATTTGTCACCATCGAGATTGAAGGAAACATCACCATGCTGCTAAATATTATGATACTATTCAGTTAAAGGGAACTAATGAACAAACATCCACGCAGTCAGAAACAATCTCTCTGTACAGTATGAACAGCCTGCTCAACCTCAGAATGTAACACTTGTGTGACACCATGATTGTGTAATCCTTATTTTTCTAACGTGCCACAGAACATACCATATTTTGCATGAAACTATTTGTTCTGCCTACAGCTGGTGGCCATTTTACTTTGCCTGGCAGCAGCTGTTCTCCTTAGCAACTTTCCTGCAAAGGAGTGGCTTAGTGAATGGTGAATGTTTACTGCAGTTTGGTTCACCTGGGAAGCTGGAAAACCAGGCAAAGAGTTTGCTCTTACATTTGGGTGCATGCTAGAAGTCTAGACTAACCAGACTAGTAAACTGCTTTCAAAATTGCACGATGACTCCAAACCAAGATGGATTTTCTCCAATACCTGTGAAGTTACCTACATGAAACTGACAAACATTGTGAGAAAACAGATCCATGGCTGTCTAGGGAAAACCCATTAAAACATCTAGAAATTTAGAAGCATTGTTTGAACACTTTCCTGTTCCCTCCAGTCAAAGTTCCTCAGTTCCCTCTGGGCTTGGGTATGGGTCTGCATAAAACTGTCTTCTATTCCCAGCTTATTCCACCAGAGGAACTGGACATGCAATTGTCTCATGCTCTGTTTATGACTACCAAGAGAGCATGGTTCAGGGAAGGACCAAGTGTTATTTGACCTGTGTTGGGAATACTACAGGGGAAGAAGTCATGCTGAACTTGCATGAAGCTGAAGGTGCTGAGCAAATGGACCAAAGCTTCAACAATACTCTTCCTGTATCTGTACAAAAGCAACTAATAGAGAAACCTGGCACCAAATACTGTCATGCAGAGCCACTATCAAGGTGATCTGGCCACCTGAGACTGATTTACTAGTATAGGAAAGTCATGTCAGGAAGTCACTTCACAACTATTGTGGCTCATTGATGAAGTAGCCTACAAGCTTTCAAAAGTTGAATAGCATTTTGTTTATTTTTTCTATCAGAAAGAATGACAAAATGATGTGACAATAGATTGCAATATATATATAACATTTTGAATATAACTATGAATACATGAAAAAGAATTGCTGAAAATGTTTACAAAGTGAAAAGTTTTGATGTTCTAAATGAGACTGAAAATTCAGTAATCACTGTCTTATATATGCTTCTGTTTTCACCAATAATACTTTGAAATTTGCCTTGGTAGATAGTGCAATATATTTTACAAATTTTGTGCTTACAGATGTTAGTTTTTTTTTTTTCCTCTTTTTTCTTCCAGCTTTTAGGGTATAGACTGGTTATTATAATGGAAAACTTTAAAGTTTTCTTTCAAAGGTACATTTTAAGCTGCAGGTCCTACCTAAATGACTTTTGAACCAGATCTACCTTCCAATCTCAACTTCATCTCTCCTGCAATTGAATAATAAGATAAAAATAAATATGTGCACACTATAATGAGCTAGGTGTGTCTGTTTGTTTAAATTCCTCTATGTATGATTTCTCATTTTAGTAGAAACCTTTAGAGTTTAAGTACAAAACTACCCTTAACTGCTGCCAACCATTCCACCATAGCCCTGCAGTTGCATGTGTACTTTACTCCCTCCAGGTCACTTGTAATTGGCCTCTTTTCCTTTGTGTTCAGTAACCTTCCAGTTTTCTCTGGGCCTGTTCACGACCGAATTGACACTAAATAAAGCATGGATAATGGCAGCCCTGAAGCCTGTGCAGAGGACAGGCAGAGACTTGCATTCCTGAATACAAGTGGTTCAAAAAATACATTCTCAGAAACTACTGAGAAACCCGGTGCAGGGTATTATACTACTCCCAAGGAGCTACACTTTTGGAAATTTGTCAGACACCCTACCACGTTGAAGAGAATCTGGAAATACTCTGTAAACCAGCTGTGATAAGTTGCTGCTTAGTAGATACTTCAGACATATATGGGCAAAGATTTGCAGGCAGGAGCTGTGTTGTTTCTAAGACTTCTTCTGTGATAGCTGTTGGCAACACACCCAGCCATCACAGTATGACACTGGCCTTTCTGCCAAAGGGCCCACGTGATGGCTTGGAAATAGCTTAAAAGCTGCAGATCTTCCGAAATGAACCTCCTCCTCTGTACTCCATCCACTTCCCAAACATACTGTGTAATTTTTTTTACATGCAAAGGGAGGATGTGGGCCTCAGGGATCTGTTCACGAATAACTTATACAATATTTACATGAAGATTTTTAGGTGGTTTGCTCAGAAGCGTTTTGACTTGGCTGCATGAAATTGATATTCATCATACTAAGTTTTTCTGAGCAAAACAAGGCACTGCAAGATGTAGGGGTCTGTGGTCTGAAGGAGCAGATGAGAAGCAGCAATCAGGCACGAGAGGGGACACCACCAGGCAGGAAAAAGGAGGGAGTTGAGGCATCATGAGAACTTTGTATACGGTAGGATATAGTTATTCACTGTTAATTGTCCTAGTGCCTTCAGTGTCACTGGTTATTTCCTCTAATTTCAGCAAGGGGTGACCAAAAAGTCAGTCAGCAAAGACTGGAAATATTGCAGACCCAAATGCTACAAAAATGATGAAGCAAGAAACATACTTAATCACACATGGATGAATCACATCTCTCTTTTTTTGCCAGCCAGCTTTCTGGTACATTGACGATGTCCCCATCATTTTTTTTCACATATTCTCCTCCCTGTGTTTCCCAGAAGGCATCAAATTCAAAAAGACAACATCAAATATCCATAAACTCTTGTCCTTAGATTTTCTGGACTCAAATATTTTTTTCTCTCTTGCTTTTTTTTTTTTTCCCTCTGTCTTTCACTTTCCACAGTTTTCATTCTATCCACAACAAGAAATGGGGCAAGAAAAGAGGGGACAGCTGTGGGTGTGATTTTGGTAGCTGGGATGAGTACCATTATAACTGCTGTGACATCAGTTTTGCCATAAGGGTCAGTAAGGTACTTTGTGAGTATGGGCTCCATCTGTGACCAGGTGGAGTAGAGATCACCTCAGAGGTGAAAAAGTTGAGCTGCAAGAGCCTGGTGTTCACAGAAACCTTTTACAAATAGAAATCAGAAAGGTTGCAGAAAGCAACTTTTCTTTTCCTGTCTTCTTTTAGGAACCCACTCTACTGTATCAAGAAATGGACCTAAAAAAATCTCCTTCATAAACCCTCCCACTCTCAAATGCAGCCAGAGTGAGAAAACCCATTTCTCATCCTGTTGCTCTGGTTTGGTTTTGTGATTTTTTTTAACCAGAGGAAAGAGTTCAAAAAGCGGCACTGCTCTTTAAGTTGCAGCCCTGGCTGCTGTAAGGTTGGTGTGATTTACAGTGCTGTATGACCCTCATGGGCTAGTGATTTGCATTCATATAAGCTAAACCATAGCTGTAAAGGAAAAAGAGTGCACTGTAGACAAACGTAGCCAAACATGGTAACTGTAATGACAGCTTAAAGAATCAGTATGCACTCCAGAAACTTTGAGTAATCATGTAAATTCTGATAGATACACTCTCCACACACTCAAATTTCTGTCATGAGTGAACACAATGTTCTCAAATATCATCCTACATTTTGGTTAAAAAATGGTCATTTGTAACCTGTATTCTGTATATTATAACACTGATCAAAAAGAAAAAAAGAAAGGAAAAAAAATAACAGTGGGATAATAAGCGTAAGTAGTCTAAATATACTTTTTATGTATATACTTCTGGGGAGCCAGCAAGATAAACCCTGTTACAAGAGCTCCGAAAATTCAGTATTTGGAGTGTTCAGTGGCTGTGTTAATAAATGTAAAGCAAACACAGCTTTAATTGAAAATGAGATGCCTTGCTGATTCCATGTTCACTTAGCTTTGAGTGCTGAGTCAGATCAAAGTCCAAGCAGAAAAGTTATAAATTCATACAAGAATTAAAAACAGCTCTTTGGACTCTGCTGAGAAGTGAAATAAGACCAAGACATGTGTCTGTTATGAATACCTGCACCCCATTGGAAGGAATCTTAACATTTACTATTTGGCCAGAAGCTGACAAGCCTAGTCAACTATTTGCTCAGAGACTGGAATGCTACTACTATAAATACCTCCAGACTTTTGCTTGCCAACAAGCATCTGAAATGGGGCCATTCATTGCAGCTCTCAAAACTCTGGTGTCACACACATGTATATGCTGGAGTGCTGCTTAGAGAAACAGAGAAGCTGTCTGAAAGAAAATCACAGGGGAAACTCCTCACATCTGTGTTTTAGGATATAAAACATATTAACACATTTCGTTTATTTACTTACAAGACGGACAGCAATAAAAGTAGGAAAGCCTCTTTAAAAAACATTTATAGGTTTACTACCTAGATTTTTCTTTGTTCTTTCTTTGTTCAAAGACATGTTTAAAATTCTAGCACAAAAGTGCACAAAGTTCTGTACGTTAAAAAAAAGAATAAAATTGTTAATAAATGGAATGATATTTCTCTTCAACGCTGTTGCAAATACATTACCAACATTTATCCCTAAAACTGTAGCTCTGGGATTCAGCTTTTAAAGTATTCTGGAAGATGTCCTGAAGACATAGCACTGTCTCATTTTTCAAAAACATTTTGTGGTATAGCAAAAGAAGAAGCCTATTAGTGACTAAACAGAACAATCCTTAATATCCCCTGATATTACCAAAGCAGAAAAGTTGAGGAAAATAAATTCTGAAGTGAATTGTAGCATTTCAGAAGTGGGAGGAAACCTCTGTCCCTACAGAAAACTCCGCAGAGTTTAGATGTTTATTAGTACATCTGAGTACAGCATTGTAATACTATTCTATAATAATGACACAGAAGTAAAAAAGACAAAAGAAAAACTATAGAAACCAGATGTTTTCCCTTTGCTTTGCTGTAGATTTTGGGAAGGAAAAGATTTCTTGAGCACTGTCAGTTTTGAACTAACACTGAACTGATTCACAACCTGAAGAGTGACTGTGAAGAGACTGATTAATCTAAGTGATTTACACTTTCCTAAATCCTGATACTACGCAGATACAATTTTACCTAAACTTAAACAGTAGAAAATCTCAGTAAGCAGCAAGGCTGGCAGATGTTTAGAAAGTGGCCAGTGCTTATTCAGAGTAAAAAGAAAAGAGAAACAAAGTGGTGACAACAACAACATTGAGAAGAAGAATTATATATTCTGTATCCAATACCTGACTCAAAACTCCTATTTTACTTCTTTTCTTTACTGAAGGTGCATCTAGTTAAGAGATACCTTCTTATTTTCAGACAATGTTCTACCACAAACAGAATAAGGGGCTGGCTCCTGGGAAAGCTACAAAGACTAAGACAGTGAAATTCAGTTTCCTGTTTGCTTTGTAATGCAGTCCAGGAGAGAAGTGCTGTATCTGATGTCATCAGCAACCCCTATGGCAAAGGAGGACTAGAGTCCCCCCAGTCCCTTTAAATAGCTTACCAAGTGTTATTTTTAACATAAAGGTGAAGGGTACACTCTGAGGGAAGCATTCACTTCATCATACACAAAGCTGCTAACAAAGCTGTCACCTCCACCCCTCCCACAACCACTAGTGTCACCATTTGCAGCTCCAGTGCCAGCACCTTCAGTGCCTCAATCATCTCTGATACTGCCCCTTCCATCACTAGCAGCAATGAATTTCTCACTATTACTGCTCCTGATACAAGTCTCACCAGCAGCCCTTTTAAACACCTTTGAGCCTCTCCTTCTCTCTCTCACATTTCAGCTGACAGCTTATTTTTTTAAACACTCAGGTGCTGGATTTTAAAGCATTTGATGTCTCTAGCACTTCAGCCCTTTCCTTCACACCTTCTGCTCATAGGGCCAAGTGATATGTGAGGAATTCCTTTTGGTTTCCAAAAAAAAATGTATTTTGTTTTCTTTTCACAAGAATTCACCTTATGCCTATCTTTATCTGAAGCATGATGAAAGAAAAATAAACTTTGTATCATATTATCAGAAAATATTAACAGAGCACATTCACTGAATTGCTGAATGAGAAAGGATTTATCAGCATTAAAATGTCTTTAATTTGAGAAAAATGGAAATCTGCCAGAATGGCTTGCTTGTTAAGTTAACCATTGAACACAGACTTTAAATTGCTGTTTGTGAAACTTCTACAAATATCAGAGGTGTTCCTTTCTATTACTTATCTGCATGCATTTTTAAGTCAGAGAATCATTAGAAAAATTAATAATTGCTTTTCATCTCAAAAATTATGTACATTGCCCTTCTTGCTGAATATTAAGTCTGCTATATAGCTTTACCTCAGGATCTGTGAAACTAGAATAGCAGAGTGAATCAATGAGGACAAAATTAAATGAGAAGAACTAAATACATATTCCACTTTGGTAGCTTTTAATATGAAATGGACTTTTCTTCGTGTTTGTTAAAGTTGATCATAAACATGACTATCTCAAGCCACGTACATCTTTGGATTTAATTATACATTTCCCTAATGGGCATAAGAACTAGAAAAACAAGGTGCCATCATTAATTTGGAACACAATGTGTTCAGGGAAAGTCATCCATCCTAATAAACTCAAATTCCTTGCAAACCCTGCATTGAACATAGAAATCTGCAACTTTGACCACAGAATAAGGTGGATGTGTGCCTCAATTTTGTTTTCTGTGCTCATCAGATTATATTTCGTGTAAATAACACTCTTTTTAAGCTATCTAAATATTTTTATTTGTTCAGCAGTTTGTTGGAGTGCATATCACTTTGCAAAAAGATGTGCTGTCTTTTAGAACTTCTCCCTAGAGCTTAACGCTGCTTCCTAGATCCCAATGTAATTAATGGGAAGCATGAGGGCTCCTGTTTCAGGCTTTCTCTGTATTTATGATCTTTAGTCAGATAACATTCAGAAGAGTTTAAAGATGTGTTTTAAGTCTGTGGAGAAGATACTTGGTTAGTCTTCAAAGAGACTAACCAAAAGTCCTCAGAATACTTGGTGGTGTAAGATACCTTCAGAAGAGCTGTTTGTCATAGATTTGACACTCATCTTCTTTTAAAATCAGGTAATTCAAAGCTATTTCAGTTTGGCCCATGAGTATGATCAACAGCTTCCAAATGCTTTGATGCTGAATTGAAAAAGTCATTCAGCCTGGTAATACGTGAAATAGGCCAAGAATTTGGCTCTACCTATTTAGGTAGAAAGAGACCTCAAGGAAAAGAGGCAGCAAAATGCCATCCATTTTCCTCACTCCTTTCCTGAACTCAGCTGTTCCCACCAAACAGAAAGCCCAAGTTCTTATTTCTGCAAAAGTGGATTATCATCAAGTCCAATAACACTACGCATGCAATCACGTATTTCTGGCATCTTAGAAATATAAGGGGGTGTTACCATTCATTGAACTCTTTTATTTTTTAATCACAGAAAAAAATAAAAAAAAAGGTTGGAAGAGACCTCCAAGATCATCCAGTCCAACCATCAATCCAGCACTGAAGGGTCAACGCTAAACCATGTCCCTAAACACCAGGTGCACACACTGCTTAAACACCTCCAGGGAAGGTGACTACACCACTGACCTGGGCAGCCCATCTCAATGTTTGATAACCCTCTCTGAGAAGAAGTATTTCCTAATACCTAACTTAAATCTCCCCTGGCACAACTTGTAATCACTTCCTCTAGTCCTGTTTCTTGCCACCAAGAAGGAGAGGCTGGCTCCCTTCTCTTTCCAACTTCTCTTCAGGTAGGGACCAATGAGGTCTCCCCTCAGCCTCTTCTTCTTTAGACTGAACAACTCCAGCTCCCTCAGACACTCCTCATGGGTCAGGTGCTCCAGGCCCTTCAGGAGTGAGTGGCTTGGTGACCACTTCTGCCAGCCTCTTAGGTACCCTTGGATGGATCCTATCTGGTCCCATACGATACCATCTGCAGCACTTGGGTTTGACCTGATGCACATTTAAAGGATAATGTACAAAACTGCACTGAGGGATGTAAGAATCTTCTAACTGATATGACATGACCATTTCATGAGTTCTTAAAATAAACTACATTTTCAAGCTGAACAGGAGGGACAAGTAACTTCTGAAGCTCAAGATATACCTGTGTGTATATTGCTTTCCTCCTTTTTTTTTTTTTTTTTTTGGTCCAAGGTTCTTTGAGCCTCACACTCAGGTTTCATATGAAGGTGATCTGCTCAGATGATGAAGAAATATCCCTATTCTTTATGAGGTAGGAGTTGGATAAAGCAGTCTTGCATTTTCATCTCTCATCTAAAATGTTATTTTTGTTCAAATCCCACTTTGTTCTTTTCCATGTTTAAAATGGCACTTGAAATGAAGACATAGAAATCCAGTTTATATTTAAGTTGCTGAGATAGTGTAGTCTTAAAAAGGCTGATAGTGCAATGGAAGATAAAGGCAAAATAACCCAGAAGTAAGCTACCAATGCCGGTGTACCATTCCCTGTATTTCTTCTACCATAATCACAGTTGGCCAATCTCTAGTTCCACCTAAAGGCACCTTTGTGTTGCCAGAGAGTACCTTCCACACTCTCTCCAGGAGAGTGTGACTAATTTCCTTGTTCATTGCGTCTTCACTGCACACAGATTTTTTGACAGCCTGTCCTAAATGGTCTTCTAATTTGGCCCAGTCCTATACTGTAGTCTGCTGGCCTATGCACCTCTGCTTCACTGTCATTCCCATTATCCCTCAGTGACCAATTTATGGTTTGACTCTTGTGCTCACCCAAATCTTCACATTCTCCAATGTGTCTAAGGACCCAGGCTTACGAAAGACAACATCTATTCCAACAGTGATTCTTGCATATCAGCAATGCTCCTTGCAAGCTAAGTTCTACCCAAACAAATTGCTTTGCAGGACGAGGACATTAACTTTTAACTGAATATCCACCAAATATAACTAACACCCTTCATTTCTCTAAGGGAGCTGATTCACCTTCATAACTCTTTCTGATGTGGGCATTCATTTACCATTCTGACATAATCTAGTGCCTCACTGCATGGTGCTGATGATGTTTTTGTCAATGTGAAGAATGCAGCACAATTGTTGCAGAAATTGTCTAAGAAACTGAGACCTTAATATGTACCATCTGTTTTACAAAAAAGCTCGATGTGGTAACGCATTTGCAATACCAGAAGCAATATCTCTAAGACATGAAATGAACATATGCTGCCTAAGAGCCTTCAGGCTGACATTGAAAAAGAGAAAAGATAGTACTTCAAGGCAAATATTGTCCCAATAGAAAGACTGCCAGAACCAATATGGCTCAGTCTATTGACAAGTCTCTCGTGAACAACATCATATAAAGACATGCACATTGTTATGGGTTGTACAGCTCTATGCCCCATTTTTTCAGCTTGGGGAAAAAAAAAAAAAAAAAGTAGAGAACACCTTCACTGTCACACTGGCTATTCTCATGTTTCAGATCAACAGATGTTGTCAGATGAAGACATCCTATCCATTATTCTTTGATTAACTTGTTTTAAAACAAGTCAATGAAACACACTAGCTTCTTATACTGTGTTAACTAAGCAGCTTGTTTGGAAGGATAGAACTGAAAGAAGCCCCCTTTTTATGGTGGATTTATTTTTCTTGTTTGCAAATTAATACATTTTATGCATGAAGATATCTGTGATTCTGAATCTAAAATGGCATTGGAAACTACAATAGCTAGCAATGAATTATACACATGCCAGAAGATACAGTGATTTTATTTACGTTATCCTAAAAGGAAGGAATCTGTTTTACTGTTCTGTCAGCCACAGTTTATACCAACATAATCTAAAATTTAAATTATTTTCATATAAGAAATAAACAAAAAATGCTATGTTACAGAAATGGCTACCTTTGACTGAAGTTTTATTTGCCTTTTATTATTAAAAAAATGCTAGTAATTTTTAAAATGTTAATAATTTTTTTAATTTGAAGGAGACCAGTAGCCTCGTTCAAATTTTGACAAATCAGGCTCATTCTCTGAATATCAGTCTTCAAAAAAAAATTTGCTTTACTAGATTTTTTTTTGGGGGGGTCATAGTGGGGGAGTGAGGATAAGTGAGGCATTTAAAAATATTTTATATGGCAAACATTTGGGTTTGCAAGCATTTTTAAATCATAGTCGTGGTGGGAACTATGGGAACTATTATACTCTCTCTGTAATAACTTCAATACATTTTAATGATGTAAAGAAATCTAAACATTTCTGAAGTTAATGATAGAGTTCTTTCAGCAGTGGTTATTTAAAAAAAATATTGTTTAAGGAATACTGGGTTTTTTGCTTAGAATACTCAGGGAATTTAAAGATATTACTTGGTATGTGTGTTAAGCAGACAGGATCAAATTCTGAGGTTGTAGGTATTACTCCTGATGCCATTAAAATTATACCATTTTAAAGGAAAAGTAACACACTGATAACATGGGTCCATGTTTGTAGACATAGAACATATGTGATGGAACTTAATAGCTTCACACCTAAAGATGGCTGCAATCTTATTAAATTCTTATGGGCAAATAAGGATTCGGGAAATCCACAGCATTTCTCCTGTGGATTTTATTAATTCCACAGGAGGGAGTCTTTCTTCTACAGATTATAGATGTTGCAAACATGCTAAAGGAGCTTGTAAACAGTGCTTGAAGAAGCTACCTTCTTTAGATCTCAGAAACTCTGCAGGAGGTAGCTCTTAAACTACAGATCTTAGAAACATGGGCTATTTAAGTATAATTCTAATTAACTACACCATCAATTACGTCAAACGGGCAAAATCACTGACCTTTCACTAAAGACAAAGCCATCAAAGCAGAATATTTTAAACTATGTAAGAGAGGAGGACCAAAGGAAGATCTCACATCATCATCCCTGGAGATTGTGGTGGATACAGACATCACAAGAGTGAAGGAAACTGGTAGCTACCTTGCTGTTTCTCTGTCATGTCATCAATAGCGTACTCTGTAATGGGAGGCTTCTTCCTCCCAAATCTGCCTGATGTTTGGTAAGTTTTGTGCATTCACAAGGTAAAGAATATCAAGACTAATGTAGTCCATTCCTCCTATAAAGCTTTATCTATGATGATGAAAAGAAGCCATTTTTAGATACAACACCTTTTGAATATGCAAGTTTTAAGTAAGCATTGATGTGAGAACAAGGAGAAAGCAGAACTAAACAATATAAAGCATTGCTTGTTCAAAAAAGAAATATCAGTAAAAGGCTTTCTTGTTACATCTAGTCACAACAGGAATTAATTGTTACTAATATACTGTATCTATAAAAAAGCCTGTAGTTAGGCAAATGAAATGTTGAAAACTGAAGACTAGCAACTAGATGAGTTAAAAGCTGTTGAGGAACTTCGGGATACTACTTCAAGTTGCACAAAACTTAGCATGCTTTAAAATACTCAAACAACGATACAAGCTTCAATATTTAGTAATTTCAGCCTTTTCAAATATAATTTTCAATGTGCTATTAACATTGTTTCAATGAGCAAACAACTGTTTTGAGCCATCGCTTTATCTTATATTACTTTCCTTGCAAATATTTCCAAATCAATGTAAAACAAATTATGAACACCATCAGAAAATCAGATGAATGAATCATGTCAAAAAGCACTTAGTAAACAAATTTCCAGTAGCTCTTGCCTTACAGTATGAAAAACAGAGAAAAAATTATATGTAATTCATCCTAGTGCCACCCCTTCCCCCCCAAAAAAAAGATTTTAAAAAATACTGTTCATATAAGCCTTTTAGAAACAGAACTTGGAGAACAATGGAGAAGCAGAAAGCATGTTTCTTCTCTCTATAATCTGAATTTCTTCATTGATGTGTCTATTTCTCTCCATTAAATATCAAGGGAGCATAAACATTTAATAGGACTAGTTGCCAAGGAGATTTGTGCAGGCATCTGTAAACTATAAGAGTTTAACAACTTATCTTTTAAAAATTGACCTCCTTATGTAAACAAGAAAATGAACCTATATCTTCAGATCCAGTTTGTAACTCCTAGGCAACTCAAACTTAATCTGGAAAATACCACAGTTCTCTTCTACATATCAGAACTGGGAAACTGAGTGGAAAATATTTTGTGTGTCAAATAAAATACATGGAAACCAATTCAGCAAAAAGGAGAGGGTAGAATGTGATCATTAGTTGAATAGAATTGATTGATTAATGAGAAGAGAAATGGAAGAAATAAATTAAATATTGGACAAGATGAAGCCTGCAATATCCAAAACTAAAGAGTGAGAATTCATCTCAGCTAATAGTTGTTCACAACTTAGTGGTTTAAGATAATCATCTAGGCTTGCTCTCTAATCAATGGAGGGAGAGAAATAGACACCTTCAGAGAATAATTAATCCCATTTTTAATATGTCTTAGAATGGAATAAGTGAGTTCTGGAAGAGTCTGACTTTCTTCATTGACTGTAGCGGAAACCCAGATGATTTGCCCAACATGGGTGTCTGACTTTTCAGCTGCTAAAGATAGATAAAATAAACGATTGTACTATTAGGAAGAGGCACAGGGCTTAAGTAAACTCTGCTGATCTTCCCCTTTGTCCTCCTCCCCTTCAATCTCATAGATATCTGCTTTGCAGTCTGCCTTATGTACATTGTTAAAAAGAGTGGAGAAGGCCTTCAGTTTCTCTGAAAATTTGATACCATCTTATCCTCTGGTTTGCCAAAAACACGTATTGCACAACATACTGCAATTGCTGCTCTGAAATACTTCATCTGCAACTGCAAGTGTTATTATCACAAAAAACTGCAGCATGCCTTCCATTTTCAGCAGTGCTGGGACCATGTGAGTGTGAGTCTGTTCAGGAAAAAAGTAGTTTTTCTTTGGAAATCTAGACCAAGAGTTAAAACAAGCCAAAAAAGTTATCAATTACTTAAAAAAAAAAAAAAAATTAAGGAACCTCTTAAGGCAAGGAAAACTAATAAGCAATTTGATGACAATCTCCTTCTTGGAGACAAAGAAAGACCAAGAGTGCAATATATTACCTATTAATCTGCAAATACTGAGTAATGACATCCTGGAAGTAGGACAGATACTCCTCTGGTCCAAAAAAGGTGTAGCCACACAGACTGTAATGTGTGAAACCTATGTCTGACACTCACTGTATAGATAAGACAGTACTGGAAGAAGTCAGTTAGGAAAAGATCAGAAAAATATTCTAGGTATGGGCAGCTAACACTTTCTCCAGCAGGTGGTTATATAGAGAAGAGCAGAAACTAATAAAAACATTGCAGAGATAGACCCATGTATATACCCTGGAGTTAATATAATGTAACCATTTTTTTAAACATGAAAGGATGAGGATTAAGAGTCTGTTCATTCTCCCATATACTATGATCCATCACATGGTGGCAAAAAAATTTCTCTAACTGAAGGCCATACAGACCTTATCAGTTTTGCTCTGGGCTCTATTTTGTATGCAGCCAGAATTCAGTCATTCATATATATTTTGATGAATTCTTTAAGGCTGGAGTATACCAAGAAATCTTTTAAGTATGACTTTCTAACCTCCATTTTTCTACTTTATTGTACTGGCTTACTTTTCAATGGAAACTTTTGGTCAAAGTTGGCTCCTATATTTCCATTTTTCCTCACTATCTCTGTCATCACTGTTGTCACAACTATAGGAAAAAATACTCTCCCCACAAAACCCAACAACAAGCAAAGCCCCAAACAGTCTTTTTATTGCTTTTAGCTCACAAGCAAGGATTGTACTAGAAAATCTGCACTACGAATGAGATATTTTTCTAACTTAAAGCCTTCAGTTTGAAGATAATTCTCTTCAGATTTTCCTCTGATGAACTGAACTCATGTTCCTCAACATCTGAATTTTATTATTTGTGATAATGAGTACTGTTGAGCATGTGGGAAGATTTAGATCAAGTGAGACAGCAAGCCAAACCTGAACCTTGACCTCCTTTTCCAGCCTCCTTCATGATGTGCTACTTAGTAGTTTTTATAAAACAGCTCATTTTTCAAATTACTTTTCTTTTGCTTTCCCCATTCAAGAATAACTAGAGAAAAATGAATGCATGTTATTCCCAGTTTACAGCAAGGTACTTCACACATTTCTATTTATTGTAACTGGCCAGAATACAATTACATAGCTGTTGTTCATTCCATCACTGGGTGTATGTGAATTGTACAATGAACTGCAGTGGGTCAAATAGTGGTGACTAATAAGACTAATAAGACTTATTCTATGTTGGAGCTAACAAATCCTTTATCAGTACTTCAACCATTCTGCTTACGTGGCCTCATTGTTAAGATTATGCCTTTCATCTATGGGAACTAATCCCTTTCATATACAATTTTAGTGAGAAGCTTATAAAATGTGTATTAAAGCAGTATTGACTTGTCCAACAATAAAAAGTACAATTAGGCTTCCAACACAGAGCATTGCTAATTTGCATAAAAACCTCTCTAGACCGTTCCTTTTACTGCAGAATATAACCAAGAGGTTACATTCTGTACCACGCACTAGTAATTTACTTTAAAATCAGTAGATAGCTGCACCTGTGTAATAGTGCTCACTTTCTTTGTGTGAATCTTTTAAAAGTGAATTTACATGCCGAATGTATCAATAGGAAATAATATTAAAGATCATTACACTGAATGGCCAAGTACAATGGTTTCCTTTTATAATGTCCCATAATGCAATAATGCAAGACTTACTTATTGAAAGTACCTATCCTGGTAGAGG